>NC_084480.1:187806622-188106622 GCF_030035675.1 Rhineura floridana | reverse complement strand
AATTCAAATCCAGTTCAATTTACAATTCATTCATGTCGTCCTTGGCATTTTTTTTGCAGCCTTCAGAATTTTGCAAGCTGCTCTGCTATAGTATAAAATATACTTAAGAAGACTAAGAAAACATCAAAACACACACACAGTGTAATGTGAAAAATTGTTTTATTTATTTTCCCCAACAATTATGCTCTTTAGGTTTAAACAGCAGCAACACTTTTCAGATAAAAATAGTAGATGAAACTCTATATATATTTAAATTAAAATTAAATTTGATTACATCAGCCAACATTCCACCACAAAAGGAACTTAGTTTTCACCTCAAAATTATAGGAACTACTTTCAGGCATAATTCAGAGATTTTTTAATTAATTCAGTGAATTAGTTAATCTGAAGTAGTTTATTCCAAGCACTGGGTTACAGTCTCTTGTTTAAAGCAGTGTGGCATCTCAGGATCATTAATACTGTAATACTGTATCAGATGTATTATTATCTCCTTAAACATGCATTTATCCATAGTTACTCTCATCATATGTAGGCAGTTTTACATTCCTTTTTTGTTTTTGTTTCGTTCTTTCAAAAGAGGGGCAAAGAAGAGGTTCTTTTGTCTCTTCTTCAGAAAATGGCTTTGTGTAAGGGATGCAATTCTGCTTAGCATTTATAAAACATGTCCTGTGTGAATTGGTGACTTCTAGGCTAACTTGGCAGTCCAAGAGAACCGTCTGACCACTGCCAATTTAGATCTCCAGAAAGCTCAAGCCGAGTTGGATGCCAAGCAAGCTGAGCTGGATATTGTGCAGGCTGAGTATGAGAAGGCCATGAGGGAGAAACAGGTATGTGGCTGTGCCAATGTGGCATCTCATACAGACAACCATTTACTAGGTGGTAACATTACCATTAGTTTAGTTAAAAGCATTTATAAATGCTTAATGTTTCAAAAATATCTTGTGTCAAACATCTCTAAGCAGTGGGTGCACTTAGTGTGCATACAACCACTTGGTAAAGCTGGTCACCTGGCTTACAGTAGTGGTGCAGAGCCCCCACTCCTAATAGTGCTCACCTGGATGGGGATGGGGCACGATGGCAGCAAAGCTGGGGCTGCACAGGTGCCCTCAACTAATTTCAACCGTTTAAAAAGTGATGGCGTGTAACATTATTATCTACCCATTAAATAAGATGTACAAATTTGTATGCAAGACTAATTGCATGGTGACTCCCTTGCCTTAGAAACACCAATTCTAGTTTTCCTGATGATACATGTTCCCAGATGATGCATAGTGCTGATGAAGATAGTTAACAGTCTTTAAAAAAAAGCAACAACAACAACCAAAAGTAAACAGTAAACAGTAGGAAACAGAATGCTTTCAAGATGTTTCGCCTGGCAGTAGTCATTCCACCTGGCTGTAGCAAAGGAAGAGACAGGAAACAGGGCCACTCCATTGGCTTTGCTGAAAGATGAACTCCATCAGGCTCTTTCCTCTCTCAACTGTCACATGGCACCAACCATTCCATTTGGCTGCAACAGAAGGAGAGGTGGGAAGCAGGGCCCACTCTGTTTGCTTTTCTTGGAGACCTGGGGCTCATCTACATGGGAGCATTTCTTCATAGGAAGACCACTTATTTTACCTTCACTTTTCATTTGCATTGTCTGCACTTCCTGTTCAAAAGTTAGCTGCTAATCGCCTTTTCCCATTCACATAAGCAGGCTTTGTGGGGAGGATTAGTGTCGCTTTTTCCTTGTGGCCCCGCTCTCTAATTATACATTTCCACTCCCTCTGGTTGCTAAGGTTATCAAGCATGCTCAGTCTATTATTCTACAGCTGCAGTAGGTTCCTTTAAAAAAAACCCCGGAAGTGCGAATATCTGTGTTTTCTCTGATAGGATACAGCTGAAATACAAATCTTTGTTTGAGCACTGTTATGCTTTTGCGCACAAGTTAGGAGAAAAAGAAAATAAAGGCACCATTTTCAGCAACCTGAAAAAGGCCAGCAGAATGGAGGAGAGCAACTGCAAGTTGCTTGTCAGACTACATGAAATAAAAGAAACAAAGGGAGGAGGAGGAGATAGTGGGTGTGGAGAGGGGAACGATTGACACACCCATCTAAAAGCATCGGAACAAAGCATCTGCAAGGAGGAGCCCAGCGCAGTGGAGATGGTTTTTCTTCCACTTTTCTATTATCAGTGGATTGGGTTACTACAGATTTACAGGGGGAAAACTGCATGATAGCTTCTGGTTGCTGGTAATGTCATGTGAACCATGCAAATTTAAAGGAGATGTGAGTTGCACCAAATGCACAATAAGCCACTGTGTAGATGAGCCCCCGCTCTGTTTGGTTCCTCCTGAACCTAGACTGTTTCCATTCCAGCTGGTCATATAAAAACTACTATGTAACCTTAAGAATGAATGACTGAGTCTGATTGTTTTCCTTTTTCCTCCTCATCTGTTTTTCTTTTTGTGTCTTGCCTTTTAGAATGTAAACCAGCAGGCAGGGACTGTCTTGTTTTTATAGATCTTATCTAAGCTGCTTTGGGAGCCTTTTTGGCTGAAAAGTGGGGTAAAATGCTTTAAATATATAAATAATCTGAAAAGCTAGGCAAGAATGTCTCTTTGTGTGCAATCTGGATTCATGGTACTATGGCTGACAACTCTGAAATGTCTTTTTGCCAGAACTCTGATGTCAATGAAACCTATATCCCAAGTATATGTAGGGAGTAAATCCAGATGCATCCAAAATGTTTAATTTTAACAAAAGCTATAGACTGTTTATATCAGTGGGGAGTGCATAATTTGCAGTACACCATATACAGAAAAGTTACACTGTTATGGATAGAGTTCAGGCCAAGTTGCTTCTTCCACTCATGTGCTAGTTTTTGCTTTTGGCAGACATTGCTTGAGGATGCAGAACGCTGCAGGCACAAAATGCAGACAGCCTCCAGTCTTATTAGTGGGTTAGCTGGTGAGAAAGAGAGATGGACTGATCAAAGTAAAGAGTTTGCTGCCCAAACAAAAAGACTTGTGGGTAAGGTGAATTTCAGCACTCTGTAAAATTGTCTATGTCTATGTTTCACCAAATATGGACTGGAAGAATGTAATTCGTGTTCCTGTTCTGTAGCTTGGGAAATTTTCCAAGCCTTGTATTAACAACTGGGAGTCCTGCAGTAGCTTGAGTAGAACACAGCTTTGGTGGCATGAATTAGAGCTGACCTTATGTAAGCTCCTATCACAATACACTTGGTAGCCCTCTTAAGTGTCACGGGACTCCAGTATTAAAAACAGCTAACAGGTTAATATAGCTAGTCTTCTGATTTAAATCTGCAATTGTTTTATTTTATTTTGTAAAGTGTTATTCTTTTGGAAAGCAGTGGCTGGCTTCATTGTTAAAGCAACAGGTTTACAGTACTGATCCACTCTCACAGGGCGTGATTAAAGTTCATTTTGCTCTCATTATGAGAGGAGAGCAAGACGCAGCCTCATACACACTCCTCCCCTTCATATCCACTCAGATGTAGAGAAACAACTTTTTTTGAGGGGTGGGAGAGACTTTCTGTGGTCCTGAGAAGTCAGAAATGATGCAGGTCTGTTGCTGAAGCCAAACAGGGTTGCCTCTGAAGCTGCCTGGATGTCCAACTTCTGACCAGCTTCATTGAATGGCACATTGAATGGGCTGAAATGGGACCTATCTGAGGCAGCCTTACAAAACCTCCAAAAGCACCACAGGGTCTTTGATCTTTTGCTTTAATTATGCTTGGCAGTATCCATTTTGTCATTCCCACAATCTAGGCAACAAAAGGGTGATATCCTGCCTCTCCCCTTTCTTTGTTATGCACATCCTGTACATAGTATGTACGAACTGGTGATGATGAGCATGTACATAGGCTGGCATTTTGAATTAATGTAGAATATAAAGGGGGTGGTCTTGTATGTATGTAGCTGAGTAGGCAGCATTGTTAACAGAGAATAGTAAAGCTGCCCTTTTAGTTATATCACAGACAATGCTGATGGTTTCTTGTCCAATAAGGGGTGATGCTTTCTTGTCCAGGGTCCCTGAAATCATGAAGCCAGCCCTTGGGCAATGACCAGAGAAAACCAGACGCAAGCCACTCTGAGCTCTTGGAGGAAGAGTGGGGCATAAGTATAAATAGATATTTGACTCCACTGGGAATGCACGAATCTGTCAGTTTCAGTTCTCTGGCTGGTATTCAGTACTAGTCCTACTCAGAATAGATCCACTGAAATTAATGGACATGATGTGAGGTTCGTTAATTTCAATAGGCCTATTCTGTGTAGGACTTAGTTAAATATATTTTTTTCATTTTTCCAATCTTAAATTTAGTTCTGCACATTTCTGTAGCAATTTGCAATTTTTTAAAAAAAAAAACCCTCATGAACATTTTTAGTGCGAATTTGTCCAGATGAACACATTTTTGTATGCAATGTGGGTAATGCAAACATTTTCTAAAGCAAATTTGTTTTAATACACCAGGCTTAAAGCTGCTATTGCTTCAGTATGAATGCATGTAATGAGAATATAACACTTGCACTGGCCAGAATGCTTATTTTCATCACAAACACCTCTCCTGTGCTTTCTTTTCTGCATGAACAATAATCAGATGTTCCCATAAATAGTGTGAGAGAGGCTGTTTAAATCTTAGTTTCTCATTTTGTTTCCCAGGGACTTTTGTGTTTATATTCACTGCAAGCATGTGCATTTTCTCAACAGTGCTTTGACATCAATACTTCAGCACACCTCAAATGTGATTTCTCTGTTAATTTAGGGGATGTGCTGCTGGCCACAGCCTTTCTGTCCTATTCTGGTCCTTTTAACCAAGAGTTTCGAAATCTGTTGTTAACTGGTTGGCAAAAAGAAATGAAAATCAGAAAAATCCCATTTGGAAATAATCTAAATCTCACAGAGATGCTGATTGATGCCCCCACGATAAGTGAATGGAACCTTCAAGGGCTGCCAAATGATGATCTCTCTATACAGAATGGCATCATTGTCACGAAAGCAGCTCGTTACCCTTTGCTGATTGATCCACAGACTCAAAGCAAGATCTGGATTAAAAACAAGGAAACCATGAATGAACTGCAGGTAAACTAGATTCAATTCTTGCTCATTAGGGTAAGCAGTGATGAAAATGCAACCCATAGTGTACATCACACATTCCAAAATAACAGTTGAATTACGAACATATGAGCCCTACAAATGAATGTGGAAGCATTTGTAAATCAGCAGTAGAAATGTTAGCCCAGAAGCAGCCATTTATTATTGGTTTAAGATAATCGTTCAACAGGCTTCCCCACCCTGTCCTAATGACATATGAGGATAAAGGATCGGCGTCATGGCCCACCAAGATCTGCCAGATTATTTCTAACTTGGGCTTCTCAGTGGCCTATGTGATGACAAAAGGCTAGAGTGGTGCTCATCTGGAAATCACAAGGCATTTTACCTGTGTTGACTTCCAGGCTACTTCCACATTGGTGTCTAATTGTTGTTTTAGCACGCTGTACAAACATTTTACCTCTGGAAAACTGCCCCCATATTTGGCCTTTATCTGTCCATATGGCCTTAACGGGCATATAATCAAATGCTGACTTAATACTCTACAGCTGATGGAGGTTAAGGGCTGATATAATGGCCAGGATGAGCAGATATTGCCCTGCTGGATGTTGAAAGGTAAGGGGCAAAGTTCACTTTTTGCTAGAATGTCCTCTATATTCAGACTTAAGAATTCGATACCTTGTTCCCCTTATTGCTGGTTTCAGAGATAATACCTTTTTAAATGAAATGGTATTTATATTGGTAGGAACAGATTTCTGTGTGGTTTATCAGGTTGCTAAATATGTTAAACTAGCCCTAGAGAGGAGGAAAAGTTGCTATTCCCTCTGGAAATAATTTACGTTCCTAAAGCCATTTAATTAATGCATTCATTTAAATAATCTTTGTACTATTTTTGTATGGTTATATAATTCATTGATCTTATTCTTTTTTTTTAATCTCTGTCTTTTTATGTGCAAATTGTTGTTGTTTTGTGTATACGCAAAAAGCCTGATTGGCTATTGTGCAATAAACTGAATTATACTGTAAATTGGCAACACTATTGGAATAGAAGGCTAACTTTCTTTCTGCATATAATGTACATATAGCATGAAGCAGAGGGCCAAACTTGATGTGACGCTATTCACTTCTTCAGCCCTACCATGCATGATCCCCCCCCCCAAAAAAAACCTTGCTGGTGTGAAGAAGGGGAACTGGATGAAGAGAACAGCATGGAGGGGGATGTGGTGTTTTTTCCTGGTGACCAAACAGCATAATACATGATCAAGATGGTTCTCTTTTCAGATCACTTCTCTAAACCACAAGTATTTTAGAAACCACTTGGAGGATAGCCTTTCTCTTGGGAGGCCACTGTTAATTGAAGATGTTGGCGAAGAGCTGGATCCAGCTTTGGACAACGTATTGGAAAAAAACTTTATCAAAACAGGTTCTATGTACAAGGTGAGGGAAGTGAAGTATCCCCATTTCAAAGAGTGGAGTCCATTGTCAAAATAATGCTAGGCTCCACGTGTTCTAATCACAACCCTGTCTTTGAGCTTAAGTAACTCAATCAAGTAACCAATTATTTAACCTGAACTTTTAACCTGTACATCAATGGTCTTTAATTTTTGCTGTACCAAAGACTACTTGTTCTTCGTGGTCTACCACACTTTCCTACCCTAAGGTAGTTAAATGGGAGAATGCTTTCCACTCTGGAAAAAAGATGCTCTCAATTTTGTTCCATTAGTCATATTTCCATTCTTTCCATTCTTTGTATTTTTTCACTGCAACAAGTTGCACTGTTGAAGATTCAAGCTGCTTTTTAGCTGGAATGTTTACACTGAAAAGTGGGTGACCTCTTCCAGCATGTGGTGTAAACTTGTAAGAGAGTCTCCAGCTCTTCAGCACTTTTTTCTTTTATTTTCACCGTGATCTCAGGATTCAGAAGTCACCTGAAAGAGCACAAGAAACTTCTAGTGATCCACAGATCATTGTTTAGGAACCTTTAGTTTTCAAAAACTGGGAAAAATAGCCCTATGAACTTGCTACTGTGTACTTGTGTTGAGCTGCCTGCTTATCAATTAACAAGGGTTTACACACAAGAAATGTCAAAACTATTTTTTACCATTCTGAATGAGGATTTGAGAGACTATATAGAAATAAATTAGTTTCAGAAACTAACTTATTGCCCTTTGACTTTTGCCCTTCGACTTATGCCAAGACATATCTTTGCGAAGGACTGGTTTTATGTTACCTGGTGGGGAGGGGAAGACAGCATTAGGTATTTAGCATCTTGTTAGTTATGAACTCTTTGCACGACATTTTTTCCTGTGTGCTGCATTAACAAAGGTATAATTACTTCAATGGCAATTGTTCTGAAATATGAAATAGTGCTTTATTTAAGTAAAAAACAATAGAAGCTAGGTGTTGCACCATAAATAACCAGTGGATGTTTGAAAGCGTACAATAAAACTTGTAAGCTTCTAATTCTCTTTTGCTCCTCTAATTGTTTTTGTTAATTAGGTTAAAGTTGGGGATAAAGAGATGGATGTAATGAATGGCTTCAGACTTTATATTACCACCAAGCTTCCAAATCCAGCATATACCCCTGAGATTAGTGCTCGCACCTCTATTATTGATTTTACTGTCACAATGAAGGGTCTCGAAGATCAGCTTCTAGGGAGAGTCATCCTAACAGAAAAACAGGTAGGTAGGAAAAATCTCTGTCAACAGTTCTAGAACTATCCTTCATACATAGTTCTGAAAATCTCTGTCAACAGTTCTAGAACTATCCTTCATACATAGTTCTGTTATTGTTTATTGATGTCATTTTTTCTTCTCTTGCATTGGAAGGATGAGTTTTCCATCTCCTTTTGATGCCATGGAGCCCACAGAAAACAACAGTCTGGTACAATAAGTGAACTACTGAAACAAAATCAACACAATTTAAGAACACTTTCTCATGTACTCTCTTTTCTTCCCTTTGCACCTATTACTTCTGTGGGTTTTTTATATATATATATATTAAAAACTTATGTTATATGTGGACATATGAATCTTTTAATGTGTCGGGGCCATTGTCCACTCTCACCAGCAGTGGCTCTTTAAGGTCTCAGGCAGAGGCCTCTTTCCCATCCCTCCAGCCTGAGATTCATTACCTGATGATACCAGAGGTTGAACTTGGGACCTTCTGCATGCAAAGCATGTTTGAAGGCTTCCTCTGGTCATTTTTCTATGGATACTTCTCAGCTTGTAAAGCCTGAGGATGTGGACAGGATTCTGGGAGAATCAAGAGCTGCTACTTGTTCTCTTGATCCTTGCCCATCCTGGTTAATCAAATCTGCCAGAGTGGGAGTGGTTGCCTGGTTGGCATATTTAGTTAACACCTCCCTAAGGGAAGGTTCTATGCCAACATTGTTGAAGGAAGTTGTGATAAGACTTTTGTTAAAGAAGCCTTTGTTAGACCCTGTGGATCTTAACAACTTCCACCCAGTCTCTAACCTCCCCTTTTTGGGCAAGGTGATTGAGAAGGTAATGGCTGCTCAGCTCCAAGTTTTCCTGGATGAATATCTAAACGAGGGGTGGCCAGACTTGCTTAATGTAAGAGCCACATACGATAAACTTCAGATGTTTGAGAGCCGCAAGACATGAACAAATATTACAGTCACGTTTTTATTGTTACATGCACATTTTGTTACGGAAACATCTAAGAAAAATATGTAAATTTGCACTTCATTAACATAAAATGAGACCGCCAAAATATTTTTATGACACAAACAGACATTGCTACAATTATCAGGCTATTTACTGCTAGTAGAGGTCTTATGAGTCTCCATCTTGGCTGTGAGTTGTTGAAAATCTGGCTGATATGTTGTCAAGGACGGATGAATTAGTTCCGTCAGGTGTTGATTTGTAAGGATAGCATGATGCTTCGACTTCACAAACTTCATTACAGAGTACAGTGATTCACAGCAGTGTGTTATGCTGAAAATTGAGATGAGTCGCACACTGGTTTTCTTCAGTTCAGGATATTTTATTTTTGGAACTTGCTTCCAGAACTCAATTGTAGACTGGGATTTATGGATCATCTTTAGACTCAGGTCCTCCTGTAATTCTATTAGTTCCATTTCCACAGCAGATGATTCTGTAACTAGAGGTTCGAGAATTGGACAACCATCATTGATCACATCAACCATGAATGGATTTACAAGAAAGGCAAAGCAGGGCTTCAGCTTCTGCAAGTCCTCAAACCTGTGTACGAAATTATCAAGCAGTCCTTGTAATTTATCTTTGTATTCTTCCAGTTTGTGGTCTTTTATTTCAATATCAGGGAATGTATTTACTCTCCTTTTGAGATTGGGAAAGTAACTGAAGTTTCTTGACAATATGTCTCTTTGAAAAACTCATTTTATTCTGAAAGCTGAAAATTGTCTGAGTAAGATCAGAAACAATCTTATCCTTCCCCTGGAGTGCCAAGTTGAGAGTTTGTAGATGATTCATTATATCAGTAAGGAACATTAGATCTTGCATCCATTCATCACTTTCCAGTTGAGGATAGAATCTTTTCTTATCTTCAAGAAAAGTAATAATAGGCTCCAACAGATCCACAAACCTACTCAAAACATTGCTGGTTGATAGCCACCTCACAATGCAGTGGAAAGAGACATCACTGGGTTTATCTTCAAGCTCCAGTTCTTCAATAAAATTTTTGAACTGTTGGTGGTCTTCCCATTTAAGTGTATGAAATTGACAATTTCAAGAACCGATTTCATAACATCTTCATACTTGAAGTATCTGGCTGCCAGGTGTTCACGATGAATAATGCAATGAACAGGGAGAAACTCTGGAAAGCTGGGATCACTTTTCATAAATGCAATTAATCCTGCATTTTTCCCACCATTGCAGGTGCTCCATCTGTTGCAACACTGATGAGTTTATCCAGTGGAATATCAGCATTTGTTAAGGCTCTGTCAAGTGCATTTTAATGTCAACCGCACAAGTTGTTTCTTTTAGTGCCACTAAGTCCAACATCTCTTCTTTCACAGTTACATCAGAGGAAACATAACGAACAAATACCGCCAGTTGTGGGTTGTCTTGTAGCTGAACGCAAGGGAATTCTTTAAATCATTTTGCATTTTGCCTGCAACATCAGCACTGATCTAGAGATACGCCTCTCTGTGGTGTGGCGTGAAGCTGGTGTTTGTGCTATTAGTCGCTGAAGTTTTGTGTTATTTGGATCTAACACTGCAACAACTTCAGCTATATTCTTCTTAACAAATTCGCCGTCAGAATATGGGTGTTTAGCACGAGCAATATTCCATGATATAACAAAACTAGCTTCAGTCATATCGGCTTCCTTACTGAATGTTGTCAACAGTGTCTGCTGGCTATGTAGTGATGATTTTAACACAGTTAACTTGTTTTTCCGTAATTCTGATTTAGGTGGATAATCAGACAAAAAGTTTTCGTGATTTGTTTCGTAGTGGCGTTTCAAGTTACTGGCTTTGTAATGACTGAGAGAAACATTGCAGATAAGACACAAAGGTTTACCCAGAGCTTGGAAAAGTTACTTTTTTGAACTACAACTCCCATCAGCCCAATCCAGTGGCCATGCTGGCTGGGCCTGATGGGAGTTGTAGTTCAAAAAAGTAACTTTTCCAAGCTCTGGGTTTACCTCCTTTAAGGGTGAATGCAAAATCTTCCTCCCACTCTAGCTTAAAATTTCTGTTTTCATCTTCATACTTTCGCTTCTTACAATTTGATGACGCCATCCTCCTTCACAAAATTTTCAGACACTTCTAAAAAAATTAAAGGCAAACTGGGAGCTGGAACCGGGAATTGACCCTCTTTCACTCTGTACTGATTTGCATTTGGTCTGGTCCCCTTTCATTCAAATGGGACACCTTCCTTTATGGGATCATAGAAGGATTTTGCTTCACCATCACACATTTAATGATAAGAGAAATGCATGGGCCTCAGCACCTCCCTCAGGGAATGAGCATCCATGGGTGCTGGATTTTTTAAATACAGTTTCCACTCTCTGTTTGTCAGGTTTTCTCCCTGTTGCCCCCAAATCAGTGCTGAATAGTCCACTTTGTTTTGAAGCAACTGAGCCTCTGCTCTATTAATTTTAAACCCTGGTTCTTGAATAATTTCCAGAACCATTCTAGTCATTTGTTAACCATTTCTGGGTCTGCTCCATGTACAAGGATATCACCCACATCACTCATCACCTAGGAGTATTCTTCTCCACGGGCGCCTCAGATATCCCCGCGCGGGAACCGCTTTTTTTACTTCAGCGGAGAAAAGGCGCGAAAGAGTGAGGAGAGCCCAAGCGGCTGCGGCGGTACTAGAGATGAAGCAGGGAGGTGGCTCTGGAGCACTGCTACTGCCCTCACGGTACCCCTTCAGCCATTGGTGCTTCCCTGGAAGCAGCATGTGGCGAGGGCGCTGCTGGTGCTGCGTCAACACAGTCTCTCTCGCGCAGCCTGCCTGCCCACCCGCCCACCTGCCCTGCCTCAGAGCGGAGGGAAAGTGGCAGCTGCAACGCCAGCACCAGCATCACCATCACCGGCCCTGGGTTTGTTTCATCAAGGATGGCGGATATAATTTCCCATTACTGGCAAGTGATGGGTTGCACCTCACAAGAACTGGGAGAAATGTGTTTGGCCACAGCATGGAGAACTTCATCAGGAGAGCTTTAAACTGAATCCTCATGGGGAGGGAGATGTAAACTTGGTGGTGCCAACTAACAAAGTCTTGTGCATAGTAAGAGGAACTGAGGGAACAGCTCTAATGGGGCCCAGTAATAGTCTCCATAAAAATGTAGGAAGGAAGCCAGGCTGTAAATCACATTGTCTTCAATGTCTGTGTACAAATGCCCAGAGTATGGGAAACAAACAGGATGAACTTGAACTCTTAATACAGAAGAGTAAGTATGGCTTGATAGGTAAAACTGAAACTTGATGGGATGACTCCCATGACTGGAATACAGCAGTTGAAGGATATAACTTGTTCAAAAAGAACAGAAGAAATAGAAAGGGAGGTGGAGTCATGCAATATGTTAAAAATATATATCCCTGCACAGAAATACAGGATAGTAAACTTGGTAGCTCCACCGAGAATATCTGGATTAAAATAAATGGGGCAAGGAATAATGGAACATTGTGGTTGGAGTCTATTACCGACCACCCCATCAAGGAGAAGACAAGGACGAAACTTTTGCAAAGCAAATTGTCAGTATTTCAAGGAGGCAAGATATAGTAGTAATGGTAGCAATTACCCCGATATCTGTTGGGAGACAAATTCTGCCAAACATGGCCCCTCCAAGAAATTCCTGACTTGTGTTGGAGATAACTTTCTCCTACAGAAAGTGGAGGAAGGAACTAGAGGATCAGCTATCCGTGACTTGATTCTAACCAACAGAGATGACTTGGTGGATGAAGTGGCACTTATAGGAACTCTAGGGGAAAGTGACCACACTACATTTGAGTTCTTGATTTCTATCTACTGCTAAACTGTTCCTTGCCAAAAAGGTTGATTTTTACAAAGGTCTCCCAAAGTATTTTTCTTCTGATACCAGAATCCTACTTCCCCCTCAGATTCTACTCAATAAGGCCTGAAGAAGGATGCCTGTCACAAGGGCTTCCCTTTTACATTGTACTTTCAACATCTCATCCCATCTATCTTTATTAACCATGGGAGACTAAGGCCATACCAACTAAACCAGTTTAACTACTATATTATGTCTTAAACTGGTCATTGTGTCCCAGCGACATTTCTGCATGTGTTAAGGCCAAACTATGACATTATCTGTGTCTTTGCATTTAATTTGCCTGTTTTTAAAATGTAAATTAGCAGCTCATGCTGGAGGAGTTGGATAATTACTGGGATCTTAGCTTCCCCTGCTATGGTCCTGATGAAAATCACTACTTTAAAGCTTGTATTGGGAGAAAATTGCTTATTGATGTCACAGATGATTTCCTTCCAATGCAAATTGCAACTTCCAAAATGTGATTTTTTTTCCATCAGGACCACTGCAAGGGAGGGAGAAGTTAAACTCCCTCTTCCTGCCTGCTAAATTTCCTTAATTATCACCGGCCTGTGCAACTATAAGAGGTAACACCCATGAATGAGGATTACATAGGATAATAATGATTTCATAAGGTAACACAGGACAACCCCCCCTCCCCAATACCTTCATTAATGCTTTGGACCACTGTTTTGCAGTTGATAATTAGGGAGCCTGTCCAGCCAGAAAAAGTTCTTTGTTGACACTTTGCTAAAGAGCTTATCATTTTTGGAAATTTGTGTAATAGGCTGCATCTGTGCTTCCATTTTTAATACTTTAAGTATCTTAATTAGCAGGTTATGTTATGCGATGGTATCTAACATGTCCACATTAAAATGGGAACATCTTCTGTAATGATGTTTGGAATGTTGTAGCAGAATGGTAGTCCATGTTACTTGTGAAAATTATTAATTTTATTTATTTATTTATTTCCTGCCCTTCTTCCCAGTAGGAGCCCAGGGCAGCAATTGCTGCTATTGTCTAGAAAAAGCAAAACTCATAGACATATGATCACATGTGGGACTTCGCAATTACACCCGTTTGTATTCTGGAGACATCTTGTCTCTGCAACCTTTTCATCTTGAAATGGAAACTAATTAAAACAAATGAAATGAGCAAATGTTCTCTCATTTCTTTCTGGATTACCTTTTTATCCTTTGCTTCAAAGATATTTGCATTTTTAATGTTCAGATTTCCTATCCTAATTCTCATAAATTACTTTCACAATTCCCAATTACATTTCCTTTTGATTCTACAGATTATACATGCCATAGGCTATCTTCCATGCAGGAAGATTTTTAGCTCGTTATGGTGAAGTCACATCCTACAGAATTAAACCCACTTTTGAATTCAATGCAAATTAACTTTTTGGTGGCACTAACAATATGAATTTAATCATTCCTGTCTGTACAACAGTTGGATCTATTGTGTTGTTTTAAGCAAGCAAAAATATTATGCAGCATAACATGTTGCTTATAAGATTGCTCCCTGCAGTGTGGCAGGGAAAACTCCATTTTGTCAGTGGTGCTGATATACTGCCACTGCACCATCTAGTTTGTCTGACTAGTAAAGTGTTTGCTATGGATTCTACTGTGTCCAGAAACTGCTAGAATTAGGAATGGCAACACATTTAATTCCAGATGGAGTTTGAGTTGGATTCTTGGGTTCTGTATGCAAGTGGATCAATATCTGGAACTGAAATCAGACCCACCAATTTCCAGTGGGTTTTGTTTTAGAAATAGCATGTGACGTAAGCTCTGGTTTGATCTGAGGTTTTGAAATGGTCTCATTGCATGTCACATGGCCTCTGCCTTGTTGAAGAGTTGAAGAACTCCTTGACAGCCCATCCTTGCAAGGCTGTTCCACATTCCACAGTCCACTCTGGATTTCTTGGGAAGCTGGAATTCATACATGTTCCCTGTGGAAATAAAAACTGGGTATCAAGGTAATGCCTCTCTCCTTCTAGACATGGGAAGGGGAAGCTGTGCTCCTCTAGACATTGTTGGATCTCAGTTCTTATCATATCTGGCTGTTATGCTTGCTAGTGTTGATGGGACTTGGAGTCCAACAGCATCTGGAGGACCACGATTTTCCCTTCCTTGCTCTAGAGTCTAGCACTACTTGATCTCTCTCAGTTAAGCTGCCTGTTAGCCTCGCTACTGCACGGTATATCCTATTGACTGTGTATTGTATACATTAATGAGCCTGCGTCTGAATGCATCTCACAATGCATTCCACTGATGTATGGGTTTGTGATGCACTTTAACAGGAGCTGGAGAAAGAGCGAACAGATCTGATGGAAGACGTGACTGCTAACAAAAGAAAGATGAAAGAATTGGAAGATAACTTGCTGTATCGACTGACAAGCACACAAGGCTCTCTGGTGGAAGATGAGAGTCTCATAATTGTACTTAGCAACACAAAGAAGACGGCAGAGGAGGTAACACAGAAATTGCAAATTTCTGCCGAGACTGAAGTACAGATTAATTCAGCCCGAGAAGAATATAGACCTGGTGAGTTGAATGCCCCCTAGTGATGGTGACCCAAATATCTTAAGCCGGTGATCAAAATTGTGACTAGATCTGGGAGAAGACAGTATTAGAGTATGAAAACATGAAGGAAATGGGACTATATAGCTAACACACAGATGCACTGGTCTTTGAAAATAGTGTCTATAACCGATGGAATACTGGCAGGAATATAGTTTCAGATAACTATGTTTTCTTAGTCCAGCTTCACTGATCAATTAATGTCATTGCTGCATCCTTCCACCTCCATCAGTACATTTTATCTTTTAGTGGAGCTTTCTCTTAAAAAATTGTCTTCTGTGCTGTTTTTCTGCCCTCTGCTTCAAACAGATTTGCTTTGATCCAGTGTTCTTCATCCTTGGGTCCTCAGATGTTGTTGGACTTCAACTTGCATCACCCTAGTCAGCTTAGTCAATGGCCAAGAATGATGGGGGTTGTAGTCCAACAATGTCTGGGGACCCAAGGTTGAAGAACAGTGTTTTAATCTCTATATATGTACCCTTAACAGAGGGTTTCAGCCCTCAGGCTAAATTTGGCCACACTGGATGTCATATGTCATGTTAAGTGTGGAGCAGGTACAGATGTGACTGGATTGACTGTGTGACCTAATTCCGCTTGGGGAAGTCAGTCAGGTAGCTGATCCCTGCAGAAAGCAGATTTGAACTTGTTGCATATCAGCTGATGGGCAGTGAGTTCAAGCCTGCTGGACTGGGTGTGCAACCCAGTTCTCCAAGGGAAACTCAATCACTCAGCCAATCCTTGCATAAAGCAGGGCTGAAGTACAATGCATAGAGCTGGCAAAGCCCTTTATGTTGTGTTTCCCAAGTGCCTGGCATGGGGGTATTTTCAATTTAACATTACAGAATGCGAAAAATCCATGCTGTAATAGTATACAGCTACTCTCGTGGCTGTATAATAAAAGCAAATAAAACAGTTACATTTATAAAAGCAAGTGGAAGAAGGAAAACTGTTCCAATCAGAACAGAACAGTATAGATTCAGCAAAACAGTACTGTGTTCATGCTGAATCTTTAATGCTCTTTGTTGAGAAGCTACTGGAGGGAGAGCTGTATTAATGATGGATGCACCTGATCCAGTTCACTCTAGAAATAATATGTAGAAACTAGATTATTTTGCTGAATGTTCACTGGAGAGTCAGAAAATAATCTACTCTTTAAATTGATTATTGAATGGATCATGGCCCTACTCTCTGTTGTATAGTGATGCTATTTCCAGTTGCCAGAGTCCAAGTTCCTACTGCAGAGATGCTTTGGAGTCCTTCCTCCACCACTCCGTTTTCTCAAACTCACTGGGGGTAAGGAGGGGACAGTGGAAAAGGCTCCTGAGATTTGCCACAGGCTGTAATGGATTCCATAGTGGTCTGATCAGAAATAGAACCAGGAATGTAGACTTCAAAATTCCAGTGACTGATCTCTCACAGTTCTGGGGTTCATGCCATCACTTTGATGCATTACTTTTCTGTGGCTTCCTGAATTAGTGTATTGGTGGAATTTCACCTATGGAACAACAAAGCAGCAATCTAGAACTCACACTGCAGTTTTTTAAATAGGTAGATGCATGGATTGCTTCAAAACATGAAGGAAGGAAGGAAGGAAGGAAGGAAGGAAATAAATGCCTGGGCCTTTTCTATTTAAATAGGCAGTGTAGTTTATTGCTGAAAATAACTTTCTATCTATTAATCATGAAAAAGGTGTTATTAATTGTCCATTTGAGGACTAGCAACTACAGTTTCAATAGGATGTTTTTGTTCTGCATCCTGTGTTGATCATATCCAACCTTCTTTTCTTCAGTTGCAACAAGAGGCAGCATTCTCTATTTCCTGATAACCGAGATGAGTATGGTTAATGTCATGTATCAAACTTCACTTCGACAGTTCTTGGGCCTGTTTGATCTTTCCCTTGCCAGGTAACTATGATTAACTGAGGTATTTCACATTCTGAGGATTGGCGTATGGTCAGATGGGCAGTTTTCAAAGAGTTGAAAGAGTGAAGCCAGCATGGTTTCGAATGTTGCTTCATTTCCTTTGTGTCACTGTTTGCACTTGTCAAGCATGTTCAGCATGTTTTTGAAGTATTACGAAAACTTGCCAAATCTGTTTGACCAGAAATGACAGTGGAACAGGAAAAAAGAGCATTAACAATGATCCACGATAGCTCTGTACCACTTCTAACTATTTTCTCTAGGGTAGTTGATTTCTCTGGGTGAATATTTTCCTCAATGTTCCTTTTTGCCATTGAAGGAGCAACTTAATCTAATGTTTTCATTATACTATAGTAGTACATAGCACAATCCCTTCATTATTGATTTTTAGACAGTTTCTCCTTTTAAGTAAATTTCTGATTACCTCTGCTAAGCTTTCTCACTCTACTCCAGTGTTTGTCTTCCAACTGTCGGGGGCTTGAGAAGATAACAACTAGCAAAATGAAAAGAAGCAAAAATGCTGTTCAGAATATAAAAATCCCCTTAGACTGTGTACTGACATAGTAAACATAAACCAGCATTTAAAGGCTTGGCTTTCGTTATTCAAAGGGACAAAAACACTTCAGAGAAAGTTGAGTTATTAGACATCTGTAGAGATTGGGAGATGCTAGTTAGCCAGCAATTTGTCCTTTAAAAACTTTAAAATACGTTTGTTTTAACATGTTTGTTTTTCCTTGAAACATAGGTGATATTCTGTTTAGTCTATTATGTATTTTATTATTTTTCTTGTACTTAATTTTATATGCAATGTTTATATTACGTTGATGCTAAAGAGGATGCATTGTTCAGTTAACTGTATTTTATTGATTGTTTTTTGTAGTTGTTTTAAGATGTTTTGACTTGTACACCGCTTAGAGTTTTATTTAAATATAAGTGGTATATAAATGGACTAAATAAATAAATAAATAAAAACTGCTTGTCCTCCTTCTAAATATGTATGTGATCAGCAGGCAGGAATAATAGGCTTTGCCTTCAGATGCACAGCATTCTGTGTCCTGGATTTGTTGCCTTCCCTTGGGAGTACTTTTTGAGGTTTGCATTTCCAGCTAAGCCGGAAGGACCCAATGGGTCCAATGGTAGAGGCAGATGTTTCAACCCACCCTAAAGCAGAGAACCTGTGCTTAGCTCTACAGTTCCAACTTGGTACCAATTGAAAATGTGATCAGGCCAGATCTGTAAGATCTCAGATTATAACCCCCTTTATACAATTAGTCTCTGTATTGCTTAGGGCTTTGTATGTGTTCCCAGAATGCTTAGGAGAGTGCATGTCTAGATTTTTCTGCATGCCCCAAAGGTACTAGCGGCACATAGGAAGCTACCTTAACCTGAGTCAGACCATTGGTCCATGTAGCCCAGCATTCTACACTCTTAGTGGCAGTGGCTCTCTAAAACCTCAAATTCTTTAACTGGAGAAGTTGGGGATTGAACATACAACCATGGATGGATTCCTCCTTTCCAGTGTTGTTTGACACTGGGCCAGAGATGGGGAACCTTTTCAGTCCAAGGGCCACATTTCCTTCTGGGCGTCCTTCAGGGGGCCAAATGCCAGTGCTGGGAAGGGGGCGAGGTGAAAGTGGGCACAACAATTAATGTAACTTTTACCTTTGTATAGTAGGCTCCATTGAGGCAAGCAAGAAGAGTTACCAAAGTTCAAGGACATATTTCTAGTCAGGCAAAAACACTCAAGGAAGGTTCAGAGCAGGGCTGGGAGGAGGACGCATGGCTTGGGGAGAGTCCTGGGGGTCAGATAGAGAGGCCTGGGGCCCTGAGCTTGAGGCACTCCAGCCCTGCATTAGGCTGTCCTAGTCTGTAACATAAAATATAGAATAATATAAAAAACCTAGCATGCACTCAAATTTTATGCATAGTGGATTTGTGTTATTAGTGAGACCCCTGTCTCCAGAAGCTCCTTATCTGTCCCAGGTTTTACAAAGACAATGCCTGTCTGGTATGCTCTAATTTGGATTCTTGCACTGAGCACAGGGTTGGAGTCGGATCGCCTCATAGGCCCTCTCCAACACTACTATTCTATGATTCTGTTAATAGGAATTCAGACAGGACAGGTAGGGCTAAAGATCAAAAGAGACCACTATATGAAGCCAAAATACTGTGCCCTTCAATCTCTTGAAAAAAGGAGCTTTGCTGCCCGCGGTTCAAATAGTTCTGGCACAATAAGAGCTCTGTTGGATCATGTTGACTGAACAGCATTTAGTGTCATGTTGATTTGGTCATTATGACTCTGCTTGCTTTTGCTCTGGCTCAGTATTATGAAGTGCAGGTTTGAAGATGTTTTCTTCTTTTTCAGAAAAAAATAAGCTTTCTAAAACCTCTCCCTCCCATCCCTTCCAGCACAGCAAAGGCAGTAGATTACTCTTTCGTTCTCCCATTTCCCCATTTTCTTTTGAATAGGTCTGTCAAGAGCCCAATTACAAGCAAGAGAATAGCAAATATCATTGAGCTTATGACCTATGAAGTGTATAAGTATGCTGCACGAGGGCTTTATGAGGAGCACAAGTTCCTGTTTACATTACTGCTTACTTTGAAGATTGACTTACAGCGAGGCAAAGTCAAGCATGAGGAGTTCCTAACACTTATTAAAGGTCAGCACGACTACATAAAATGCACTTATTTGCTTAGTATTTTACCCCATGCAGACATTCAAATTCTATGTGCAATAGGACTAGAATGGGCAGGCTGTTCCCCTGCAGAGGCTGTTGACTCCAGCTCCCATCAAACTCAGTCTGCATGAGGAATGGATGATGTCAGTTGTAGTCCAGCAACATCTGGAGGGCGGCAGGCCCCCATTATTTCAACGGGGGATCTGGAGGATGCTAGCTTGGCCCACCCCATATATGCCCCCTTCATCTGTTGATAGCGCATGGGGCTTCATGTTTGCAGAGCAGTCTGCACATATATGCAAGCACTGTCTGCATAAGCTGTACACCTTAGAATAATAGAGCTGGAAGGGGCCTCTAAAGGCCATAGAGTCCAACCTTGATTTTTTGGTGTACACCAACACCCCCATTACAAATAGAATTTTAATAGCCAACTTCTTTTAAGCAGCTCTTTTCAACCAATTTTGTTTAACATTTCTCTCCAGGTGGTGCTTCTTTGGATCTGAAAGCTTGTCCACCTAAACCAGCTAAATGGATCCTGGATATGACTTGGCTGAACTTGGTGGAGCTCAGTAAACTGAGACAGTTTTCAGATGTTCTTGACCAAGTAGGTGACTGATTAAGCATAATCGATTCTATAGACACTTCAGTACCACATTTTTTTACATTCTGAAGCAATTGCTGATGTGAACTTAAAAAAGTAAAGTCAAAGCCTGCCTCAAAATGTATTGTTCTTTGACTGACAGGTGTAGGGTAAAGCTGTTGGACAGCCTAGATCTACATGCTGAACAGATGTTTAAGAAGCAAAGTTTCTGTTTCTGGTGGACCATTTTCTAAGGAAGGGAGTTCCGCAATTGTGGAGCCATCACTGAAAATACCTTGTTGCTAATAGACACATATCTCATCTCTGATGTTACCACCATAAAAAGGCCCATTTCCCAATCCCAAGGCACAGGGACAAATATATGGGAGAATACATTCCTTTAAATATCCCAGGCCCAGGCTGTAAAGATATTTAAAGGTTAAATTAACTCCTTGAATTTAGCTCTGCAATCAATAAGAAACCAGTGAAGCTCATGCAATGTTGACGTAATATGCTCATGAGGCTTGTCTAGAACAAGAGCCATACCACCACATTTTGGACCACGTGAAGTTTCTTACCTGTCTTTAGGAACAGTAATGCATAAACATGAATTCCAGTGGTCAAGGTGGGAGGTGATAATAGCATGGACCTTTTTTCAGAAAGGGACAAAGCTGGTCCACCATTAACCTGTTGGCAAGACTCTTTAGACTCAACCTTTGGTATGTATGGAATAATCATCTCCTCTAATTATGCTTAATAGATCTTACGAACAGAAAAACAGTGGAAAATCTGGTTTGATAAGGAGAAACCAGAAGAAGAACTCGTTCCCAGTGGCTATGACCAAGTTCTGGACTGCTTCAAACGCCTTCTCCTCATAAGGTCTTGGTGTCCTGATAGAACTATAGCTCAGGTAGGCAAATATGTTTGGCAAGAATGTGAATAAAATGTCACCAGATGTTGGATCAAAATGGATAAAATGTGAATTATGAAATCTTTTAATAGCAGAATGTGCAGTATGTGCTCTATAGGCTCTCCCCCAAACCCTCTTTCATCAACTTGCTTTGCCATGCAATATATTCAAGAGATGTGTCAAGGCAGAGTCAATCAAATGAGGTATATTGGGTCACTTTTCAGGTATAACAGTTTGAAGTACCAGCTTTATTTATGGAAAGCAGTAAGTGTTGCATCACTGTAATCCATATGGGCTCATGTCGTTAAAAACCTGTAATGAAGTGACTGAATTTATTCTTCCTATATTCACAAGGCTCTGACCCCAGCTTGGATTTCCTAATATTTATTTCTAGTCTCAGAGTTTGGATGAAGGAAAAATGGGGACAAAACACCCAGGGAGAGGAGTTATGGAGGAGAAAAGTTAAGCACCTCTCGCACCTGCTGATTCTCCCCTAAAAATGCCCTCTCTTGCATTTATATTTTCAGGAAACATGAGGATGGGAACCTGTGTTTCTCAACATAATATACAGCACTAACCACTGTTAGATGTCTCACAAGAACTGAATACTTGGTATGAAAATAAAAATAAAATCTGGTACACATCTCTTTTTGATTTTCACCAGGCTAGAAAGTACATTACAGATACCATGGGGGAAAAATACGCAGAAGGGGTCATCTTAGATTTGGAGAAGACTTGGGAGGAATCTGATCCATGCACACCTCTCATCTGCTTCCTTTCCATGGGTTCTGATCCTACCGATTCCATCATAGCTCTGGGGAAAAGACTGAAGATTGAGACACGTTATGTTTCCATGGGCCAAGGACAGGAGGTCCATGCACGCAAACTTTTGCAGCAAACTATGGCACATGTAAGACAGATTCTCAATTCTCTTTTAGTGCAGGTCAATCTTTGAATTTTTCAAGACATTATCAGTCATCAACATGGGTTAGACTAGGAATGAACATAGCATAATTGGCTGCTGATCTATGCAGAAGTAGTTCCTACATTTTTTTTCGAGAAGTCCTAAATAGAATTATTTGTAATCATTACCATACCCAGGCCAGAGCTATGGTAATGAGGATCTTGTGGCTTCTGCCAAAAGCAACAACTTCACACCTTCTTCTCCTGGTAACATCTAGTAAACTTGAGACACAATTCTGTGCAAGGTTACTCAGGAGCCAGTCCCACTGTGTTCACTGGGGCTTACTTCCTAGATGGAATGGTAGCCTACAACTTGTAGCATGAAGTTATGTTGTGAGTTTCCTTATCCTCATGACAGCTTAGGAAGCGTGGCAAGGAAGTGACAAATAGACATTACAGGAGAGAGCAGGGGAAATGGTGTGGGGCTGCTGCCTTCACTTTCCTGCTCTCTGTAATGTGAGGGCGGGAAACCTTTTTCAGCCCAAGGGCCACATTCCCTTCTTGGCTATCTTTTGGCGGGCTGCATGCCAGTGGTGGGCAGGGTCAGAGGCAAAAGTGGACACTTCAACGAATGTACATTTTATCATTGTACAGTAGACTAGCTTCTATACATACTCACACACCCCTCTCTATCCTCCATCCAGGCAAGCATGAGGCATTGCCAGTGTTCAAGGACACATTCCAGCCAGTCAAAAACACCTGAGGAGGGTGGCAAACAGGGCCGGTGAGGGGCATGGCCTGGAGACAGGAGGTGTGACTGGGGAAGGGGGATGATGTGGTGAGAGCCCTGAGGATCGAGTAGAGATGCTTGGAGAGCTACGTTTGCCCCCAAAGCCTAAAGTTTCCTGTGCATGCTGTAATGCCAAGTTTCAGCCTTGGGCTAGATCTATATGTCTGATTTACCATCACCGGTGATACTGGAATAACCAGCTGGAGGAGAAGAGATGTATTTCAATAGTGTTACGAAACAGTGAGACTATAAAATTGGGTGTTTGTACTATTGTGTGCTGTGGCATACATTTGTGGTATGTGTATGTTAGGCCAATTAGTGAGCTGTTTGTTCATCTATAAGTCTTTTGTTCAAATGTTCAAACCATCATGTGGACTCTTTTCTGGAAAAATACACTGTTTGATTAGAGGTACTAGATTTATTTGGGGGATGAAGAATCAGAATTGGGCTGAATTACTCTTCCGCAAAATACCCCTAGTACCCCTAATCAAATAGTGTATTCCTTCCAGAAGAGAATCTACATTATGAAGGTTTGAACATTCACCCAGATTGGGGAGAAGGAAGTTTGAGGCTAATCCTGGTTAGGCCCATTCTAGATCCATACAAGGTTGGCAAGAAAGAAAATGATACACATTGGCACAGAAAATATTATGACAACATAGCAAGGATATGAACTATAACATCATCAGCAAATAACAATAGTGTAAATCGTTTGGATTGTATTGACTTCCAAAATGAAGATCAAATCTAGCCAAGTGTTTTCTGTAATTTCCTTACCTTAGGGTGGATGGGTGCTTCTGCAGAACTGTCACCTGGGTCTTGATTTTATGGACGAGTTGATGGACACTATTGCTGAAATGGAAAATGTTCACGAGGCCTTCCGCTTATGGATGACTACAGAGGTTCACAAGCATTTTCCCATCACTCTCCTACAGATGTCTATTAAATTCACCTATGAGCCTCCTCAAGGACTCAAAGCTGGCCTGAAGAGAACCTATGGAGGTGAGTGATTTGCCCTCCTCTCCACCTTTTAATGGGACATAATTATGCCTAAGTCTCTCTGGTATGCCTCCCCCCCTCCATGGCTTTTAAGAGTTATTGGTTCTTACCTGGCATTTTACTCTGCATATATTTAAACGTTTAGGCTATCCTAATGGCTCTTGGCACTTCTAGAAATACTTTAGATGGCTTGGCAATAAAATTGTAATTTATTTTTTCCTTGAAGTTGATCCCTAACCTAAGTATCCAAATGACAAAACAATCAGTACATGCATGTTTCACAACAAATGACATTTTTTACTTTATTTGTCTGAACAAATTTTGTAGATGTCTGCCAGCATGATATTACAAATTTTCACTGCTAATTATTTCTTTATAAAAGTTATCTTTATATGCATGTTAGGTTAAGTTTACAGAATTAGGACTGCTATTTTTCCATGTCCCTTCTGCTCCAAACTTAAATGGAGATAAGAAAATATCATTTTATCGTAACAGTCAGGCTGAGATAGGAAAAATACTCAAGAAAACAAAATACAAGTACCTTGCTATAATATGGAGTTCTCCTAGTTTATCTCCACAATGCTGTGTAAATTATCACCAATCTGCTACTGTGAAAGGTGTGCCTGTTTAACATACACGTAAGCTCTAATTATCACTGAACATAATTTTTGCACCAAACTGCCATTCAGCTTCCACAATACACTGTTCTCCTTTATATACTGCCAACTAACATTTCATTTCATGCATCTGAGTCCATGAAAGCTTATTCCATAATAAATGTGTAGGTCTTTAAGGTGCACATGACTCTTTGTTGATTTTTGCTGCAATATGCCTACTCCTCTGGTTTTTGATGGTATCGATAAATGTCTTTGTAACAGGTGTGAGTCAGGATCTCTTGGATGTCAGCAATATGGTACAGTGGAAGCCAATGCTATATGGTGTAGCCTTCCTACACTCCACAGTCCAGGAAAGAAGAAAATTTGGTCCTCTAGGATGGAACATTCCTTATGAGTTCAATCAAGCTGATTTCAATGCCACAGTTCAGTTTGTTCAGAACCATTTAGATGATATGGACATCAAAAAGGTATTTGACACCACTTTTCTGAAAATAAAATGTGTTGCAGCTTAGGCTGCAATTCAGTACATGTGTACTCAGAAGTAAGCTCCATTGGGTTCAGTGGGACCTACTCCCAGGTAAGTGTGTATTTGATTGCAGCCTTAGACAATATATGTAACAGAGCGGGTGATCAAATTGTTGTTTCAGCAAAAGTTGCCTTCCTTGTAAATCTGCATATAGGTCAACCTTTTAAGTTCGTGGTGGGAAACATCTGGCAAGCCACACCCACCTACCTTCCCTCTGCTGGATGTCATATGACACCACCAGGCATGGAGAAGTTCAAGCTGCAAAGGAAGAATCAGGAGAGTGTGTGCTCCCAGTTCTTTCCTTGCAGCCAACATTCAGTGCTTTTTGAATTTGGTGTCTTTTTCTGTTACCCTTAAAATGTAAGTTAAAGGCCAATCAAGGTTGATGGGTGGAGGTGAAGGTGGGAGATGGGAGGCTTCAGCTCTTTCTCCACCACCGTACTCCATGCTATTCCCCAGCTTTTTTGATGGAGATCAAATTACATAGGGTGGAGAAGGAAGCTGTGGGGATGTTGAGGCATAGGGGAACAGACTGGGCAAAGGATTTCAGTCCACAATGACTCCAGTTTGACTCTCAGAATTCTTGAAATTCTCAAAATCAGCTTTTATATCTAGTGAGGTGTATAGACACACCTTAATGAACCGCTGCATGAAGTTATGAAGAAACCCTTTTGTGGTTTCTGCTTTGTTTCAGGGTGTGTCTTGGAATACTGTTCGTTACATGATTGGGGAGATCCAGTATGGCGGAAGAGTTACAGATGACTATGACAAAAGGCTGCTCAACACATTTGCTAAAGTGTGGTTCAGTGAAAACATGTTCAGCCAAGACTTCTCTTTCTACAAAGGCTACAGCATACCCATGTGTACTGCAGTGGATCAGTATCTTCAGTATATACAGGTTTGTATAATTAGCAACATATCAAAAAGAAAATCTAAGAGAGGCTGTGTTGGAGTTGGCCAATGAAAAACTTCCCTTCTTCATGAGATCACCTCACTGGTATGCTTGTTCTTTAATTAAGCTTCCTGTAGGCAAATTATATTTCCTAAAGGTTGGAAATCTGTGGACATACATGAGGGCCTCTTGGATATAAAGGATTGGATGCCAAAATGTGGGGGTGGGTGGAATTTGTTTCTGGTGGGCAAATATAAAGCTGTGCTGCACTGGTAGTCTCCCATTACTTCCCTTCATCTTCCTCAGCTTCAGAGAGCAGGTGTAGTGTAGTGGCTAAGGGACTGAGCCAAGAATCAGGAAGTCACCAATTCAAATTTCATCTCTGTCATGTTTCCATAATGTAGCCTTAGGCAAGCTACTCTCTTAGCCTCAGTCCCCCACCCTTCTGCAATAAGGGGGCAGGGAAAATAGGAAAATAAAACTGACATACCTTGCAGGGTTCTGGTAAGTATTACAAAGAGGTAATGCATGTGTAGTGCTTTGAACACAAAGGTGCTGTGCAAATGTTGAATATTCCTATTCTCCTGTGCGATGCAACAGTTTCTTCCAAGTGTTTATGGAAGACATTATCAGGTTACTTTCTACATTCTGTTGGGACCCTACCACATGAGAAGCTTATTGGAATGTTCATGTGTTGCTATAATATTAGTGGGCACTATATATATATTATACATAGTATTACCATGATCTTTAAACTGCACCTATTTGAATTATTCTTCTGTACCCCAATATGCTATTTCCCCAGCTTTCCCTAAAACATTTTAAATGCAAAGGCCTCTATCAATAATATATGAATGTTGTGAGGTTTTATTGATTCTTGTTGCTTTATTTGTTTTTCTGTCTGAAGTTGCCTTTCCTATTCTGTTTGAAAGCAAAAAAGGGAATTTCTGCTAATGTTGAAAACCTGTTCTTATTAATCAACCTTTGTAAAGTTTACGCTTCTTAATCTTCTGGGCTCCTTCTTTATGTTTACCTGTGTAGGGTTTGCCTGCTTATGACACTCCGGAAGTGTTTGGGCTGCATCCCAATGCAGACATTACTTACCAGAGCAAACTTGCCAAAGATGTGCTGGACACCATCCTCAGCATCCAACCAAAAGACAGCTCCAGTGGAGGAGGCGAGACCAGAGAGGCTATGGTTGCTAGGCTGGCTGATGACATGCTGGAGAAGCTTCCTGCAGACTATGTACCATATGAGGTGAGTACATGAAATCCTCATGACTGACGAAATTGGCTGTTTGATTTCTCTTCAAACTTGTCCAATTGAAACAAAGCCTCTCTCTCTCTGGTTTAAAAAATACTGTAATCCAGGTGCTGGGGAATGAATTGTAGTTGCAAAATGGCTTGGCTTCAAAAGAGGGATAAAAATCTGATTCATGTGCCCAATCTGAAGCGCTGTCCTGTTAGCCCCTCCCTGCTCCCCTCTCTATAGAAATGTATATACTGTAAGTTAGGATGCTAGCTGTTTATGCAGCCTGATAGTTTGCGGTTCTTTATGCCCATGTATTCTCTGCTCTCATGTCAGGTAAAGGAAAGGCTGCAGCAAATGGGGCCATTCCAGCCTATGAACATCTTCCTGCGACAGGAGATCGATAGAATGCAAAGGATTATTGCTCTGGTGCGAAACACTCTGACCGATCTTAAACTTGCCATCGATGGAACCATCATCATGAGCGAGAACCTCAGAGATGCTTTAGATTGTATGTACGATGCAAGGATTCCTGAACGCTGGAGGAAGGTTGGTTCTGTTTCCTTCACTGAGGAAAACAGTGTTAGATCATCAGTATTCTGGACTACATAGTCTGTATTCTATCAACACATGTTTCAAAACACACACACTTCTGAAATGTAATTCTGATATTCTTGTAACTGAAGGCTATTCATTTTGCATCTCATGCCACTTCGGTAACATCTGAAGTTCCTAGATGACATGAAAGAGATGTATGATGTGGTAATTATTACCCCACAGCATTCCCGCCTAATCAGTTCAGTGTCTGTAGAGTCTGTAACAGGGAGAGGGAACCTGCAGCCCTCCAGATGTTGCTGGACTGCAGCTCCCGTCAACCCTGACAATTGGCCAGGCTGGCTGGGGCTGATGGAGTCCAACAACATCTGCAGAGTCGCAAGTTCCCCACCCTGAATCTACAGGGATTTTGTTTTTTAAAAAGGCACTTATCACATGAACAGCACAATCTTTTAAATATGCTTGGGCCTAGTTCTGGTGGAGGTGGTAAGCCTTCTTCTGGGCTGTACCCAGCAGCAGACAGCATGTTCACCTGATCCCTCTCTGGCTGAGTCGCTGCAGCATATCACAATGGAGAGGGGGAGGAGCTCAGTGGCAGTGACGCTGGCGTGGTGCAAAATGCACTGGAAGGAGCACAGGATTGTCTCCACTGATGCATTTGCAGCATGCCAACCTTGCTGCACCTCTTCGCCTCTCTGCCTTGTTTTGCTGCAGTGACTCAGCAGATGGAGATGAGGTGCAGCCCCACCATGCTGTCCGCTGCTGCATGAGTACCACTTTAGACTACAGGTGAGGTCTCACATGACTGAATGTTCCTCTGTACACAGAGAAGGATTCAAGCCTAGCCTTGTTTCCTAGCTTCTTGTTTTCTGTGTACAGAAGCAAGGAGCATTCCATAATGTGAGCCTCTTCCCCCCTGCCCCCGTCTTTATGCTCTTGATGCTGTGGTCTGCAGAGTCGTGTTATAAAAGAAATGGACTACAACTCTCATTACCCCTTATACTGGCTATACAGGCTGATGAAAGTTGTAATCCAATGGCATCTGGAGTTTCACAGGTTCCTTATCTCTCTGTTAGAGGATTAGTGAGAACTAGGCCTTGGAATCTAAATTATGTGCTCACCTTTTGGGACATGGCTGTATATGTACAGAACTGTGACCTTTCCATCATCAAAACATTCCTCTCTCTAGGCATCTTGGGCATCCGGCACTCTTGGATTTTGGTTCACTGAACTTCTTGAAAGAAACCGGCAGTTTCACTGTTGGATTTTTGAAGGGCGACCAACTTGTTTTTGGATGACAGGATTTTTCAATCCTCAAGGATTTTTAACTGCAATGAGACAGGTTAAAAACTTTTAAAATATATATTTTTGCATGTATGTTTCATTTTTGTTCACCTGTGTTTCCTACCATCTGTTATGAATAATACACAATATAATTTCTGCACATGC
Source organism: Rhineura floridana (assembly GCF_030035675.1). Taxonomy (NCBI): domain Eukaryota; kingdom Metazoa; phylum Chordata; class Lepidosauria; order Squamata; family Rhineuridae; genus Rhineura; species Rhineura floridana. Next base: position 188,077,404 of record NC_084480.1, on the reverse strand, counting down.
AAAAAGTTGATTTTGCCTCCTTAAAGCACACTGCTTCCCCCAAAGAATCCAGGGAACTGTAGTTTACCCCTCACAGAGCTACAATTCTCAGCACCCTTAACAAACTGCAGTTCCCAGGATATTTGGGGGGCAGCCATGCACTTTAAATCTATGGTGTGGATGTAGCTCTTGAGGCAGTGCAGCTCCTGCATGATTCAGACCTTACTTTGACTCCCACAATATGTTTTTTAAAATTTATTTATACCCCGACTTTTGGCCAAAGGCCCTCAAGGCGGCTTACAAAGAAAAATAAACACAAGTATAAAAATACATCAATAAAAGCAATACAATTTACAAAAATTAAACTAAATAACAAATAACATTATTAAGAAAAACAAATGTCCAAGAAAAATTTTGAACAAGTGAATTTAAAATGGATCACTCTCTGTCTTTGCCAGCACTCAATATTCCATGCTTAGAGTCTCTCTCAGACACAGTTTACTCTGTTCCAGTCCCAGTAGACTGTTGGGATTCGATCCCATTTTTGAGACTTCCGTTTCTAAGCCAAACTCAGTCATCGGATGCAAGCTGAAAGGAGGCAGCTATTGACCTGCTTCCTAGCTATGAGCAGGAAGTAGAATATTCCTGTCTTGTGAATTCTGATGATAGCATCCCATATACATCATCAAGCAGTTTGGTAGCAGCAGGAGACACTGAATTCAGTAATTCAAGCAATATCTGTGACAGTGGGAAAGGACAGTCAAATGGTTGCAGTGATAGAGAAGCAGAAAGCAGTATTCAAGCCTGGCAGTATTATTTTATAATCTTAGAAGGTTGAAGAATCTTAGAAGGGGGTGTGGTTCTGAGGGGATGTGGTTGTGGCTGTCATGAGGGGACCCTGTACTTCTGAATTTGCCACTACACTGCTATTCAGGTACCTAATGTCAGAGGTAGAAGATGGCAGGAAACTTGCTTCTGACTGCAGGGGATGTCCAAGTGGCTTCTCGTTCCTCTTACTGCTCAGAAGGCAGGAAAGATGCGATCAGCATTTTGTTTTCTTTATGGAGCCTCTCTGTCTGCTGATCCTCAGTTTTGTTTCCTGTCTTTGCTTGGAGCAGTATCTGCCTCCCTCTCTTCACTGCTTTCCAGCTACCCACCTGTTTTTCCTCCATCTCAGGTGTGTATACCTTTGTCTTCTTTTTCTTCTGTCTCTCCTGGGGGCTCTTCTCCACCCTTTCTTGTCCTGAAAAATGGTCAGAAAAAATTGTTGTTCTCTCCTGTTCTTAATCCTCCCCCTCCTGTCCATGGCTTGGGCAGGGAAAGGCAAACAATCTAAAGCCTTCTCTTCTGTGAGGCACAATTGGCTATCACCGATTCTGCCATCCTCCTTCTGCCATACCTCTGGTGTTTTTGTCTCTGGGGTGGCAATGGCCCATTCGGACCTGGAATGCTTAAAGGATGGCCTGGCTATCTTGCCCATAGATAGGATCAGACCAATTTAGCCACTTCCTCCACCCATTTCTCTTGCAGGTTTGGAAGGTTCTAATTCGATTTCTTTCTCTTTACCCTTACATTTCGGAGACAGAAGACTTTTATCAAACTCTTATGAGAATAGAAGCCTCCGTCTGCCTGTAGAAGCCACCAGCTCTGCCAAGCTCTACAACAGAGATTGGGAACTTGTGGTCTTTAAATGTTGCTGGACTAACACTCCCACCATCCATAAACATTAGCCATGCTGGCTGGAGCTGATGGGAGATGGAATCGAACAACAGCTGGAGGGGCACAGTTTCCCTACCCCTCCTTTAGAGATTGCTTGAGCCTGTGATTTCTGCAGGGATATGGGGGCTTCTGATTACATTATGATTAATTAAAAGGCTATTTTCTGAATCTGAATTAATTCTTGATCCTCCCAGGAAATACTCAGTTTAGCCCATTCTTTATTGCTGTGTTCTGCTAAAGGGCATCACATGCTTTCTGGATCAGGCTTGACATGCCTGGTTGCTGGTTTGCAGGGCAATGGAACTGATAATCAGGTGTCAGTGTCCCTCTGAGACTGTCAAGTTTTCCTCAGCATGTAAGACAGATAGAAATGTAATAAAATGTCTGAGTATCTGTAAGGAATGTGGGGAAATTGATTTATTAGAAGATGAACACCTTGGTAAGCCTCAGGAAAAAAGAGGGATTGCACTTGGCCTTATTGATAGTTTATTCTGAAGTTATGTAATGACTTTGCCTGTTTGCCTGTTGAAATGCATGTTCCCAGCCTTCACCTACTGCTAACTTTTGCTTTGAACAGGAAATTACTCGAGCAAACAAAGGATGGGCACTTGACAGTGTAGTTCTGTGCAATGAGGTCACCAAGTGGATGAAGGATGACATCATGGCTCCTCCCTCTGAAGGTGTCTATGTATATGGCCTCTATCTAGAAGGAGCAGGATGGGACAAAAGGAACATGAAACTAATAGAATCAAAACCTAAGGTGCTTTTTGAACTGATGCCTGTGATAAGGATATATGCAGAAAACAACAGTAAGTATTAAGTTGATATTGATACATTGGAATATTGTGATCTTTTAAGTAGTTACCTGCAACGTTTGTGGCAATGTCTGTCCATTGTCTTATTTCAGTCAGATTTCACAACATGATCAAGTTGTCTTGTCAATCAAATGAAAATGGATTCTGACATTAGCCCCCAAGGACAGTTTAGATGCTGTCATTCTTGAATGAAGGCCACTGAAAAGCTGTATCTGTAGTGATGACCTACTAAGAAGCAGTAATGTAAAATGGTCCTTGCTGCATATGGCATCACCCACTGGCATGCAAACTCTATCCACCAGTATCTGTTCCTGGCATCAGTAATGCCAGTAGGCATGCTTTTATGGCCATGGTCACACAGGAACTAGTAACGTGCTAAGAAGGGTGAGAGAATGGGGAATAACACAACACATTGCTCAGGCTTAAACCTGTCTTGGAACTATTTATAATAAGCCAAGATTGGAACTGCAGGAATCCAGAAGAACCCTCTGCAGGATTCTGTGAATTATTACTATTATTTATTATTATTATTTATTTAATTTGTATCCCGCCCTTCCTCCCAGCAGGAGCCCAGAGCGGCAAAGAAAGCACTAAAAACAAACATCATAAAAACAGATCTTAAAATACATTAAAACAAAACAGGGTTAAAAACGTTTTTAAAAAATAACTAAAAAAGGGTCAAAAACATTATTAAAAAACATATTAAGCAATTCTAACACAGACACAGACTGGGATAGGTCTCAGTCTAATGACTCAAAGTTGTTCTGTGAGGAAAGGCAAAGTTAGGGGAGACTCAAGTCTCAGGTTCAAGGCCAGTCATTCATGCCAGTATCTTCAAGAATGCCCTCCTTTCTATGAACACATGCCTGCTGTGATAAAAAGGCACATTAACAACAACAACAACATCATCAACAACATCAAAGCCCCAAATACAAGGAAAAATGGAGGGGAGGAATCATTCAGGTGCACAGAAATATAAAGCTCATTACATTTCAAATACCTTCTTTAGGGGTACTCTCACCCACAACCAACTTAAGTCTTTGGCCTTCAATTTTGTTGCAAAAGATTTGGCAAGACCCACATCTTTCCTCCCCAGGAGGATTAGTTATTATAATGGCCATTATCTGGTTCTGTGTTTATAATTACTAATGCAGAAGAGAAACATCACACCATACATGACCATGACACTCGTGTATATAACCACTTGCTCTTCTATCTCACTCACACACTGAGATGACTTAGTCTACTGTTTCATCCTGCCAATACCAGTACTGCATGCAGATTGCCCAACTAAATTATCTGGGTCTAAATATGTGCAGCTGGGGATAAGATTGCAATCCATGTGCCCTATTTTGCTTTTTCTAGAAGCCCAAGATCTACCAGTCAGAGCTAGGAGCAAAAGACAATTTGATCAGGGTGCCTCTGTGCACATTCTGAGCCTAGGAATTTGCTTTCATTGCCAGACCTGAACAGAGCTCATTGGTCTTTCACAAAAATGTTTTTCAACATCCCAAATCCAACCATCGGTTATGGATACACACCTTTTGGATAATTCTGTTTTTACAGCACCCACTCACCTTAATATCTCTTGCAGTGATATTGTTGTTTTGGACAGTTATAATGGTTCTGCTAGTCCCTCACTTATGAGTACCTCAGCTCAATTATCTCAATTATCGCAGCGGTCAGTACAGTCCTTAATCCAGGGAGATTATGAGGATAAAGTATATATTCCTCCTTGTGATGAAGCAGATGAGCTGTTATCCAATTTCACCAACTTTTCTGATGTTATCCAACAAGACATTATTAACAACCTACAAAAACTTTTAGAATCTTTGCAGAGCAAGAGGTTATCGGTTAGACCTGTTCTGGATGTAGAATCAGACCCCCCCCCATAAAATTTTGATGACAGAAGTCTTGCCAACTGTTGCTCTACCAACTTTATCAAAATTGACTACTACTCACTACAATTTACACACTGTGGCTTTAGCACACCAGGAGGAATCTGATTCACCTTGATGTCACTCCAGCCAGTCAGTTACCCTATCTTTTTTATCCAGAGCGATGTTAGAGAATACCAATATTATTTTGCCAAAGTCCCCAGGGGATCTTAGCTCTGGAGAATCCATAACAACTTTACTCGGGAAGGGAAGATACAATACGCAGGAAGTCTCATGTCACCTTAAGAGGAAGCAACATCATCGTTGGCTATCTATCTCTACTTGACTCCCTCGGCCAAATAGATAGGTATACTTGGAGGTCAATTCCCCTGGGTTACTAGTCCTGCTAGTTAATGCCAGGTAGGTGAATGAAAAAACATCGATCATTCAGGATCTTATCCTGGATGATCGTGCCGACATGATGTGTATTACAGAGACCTGGTTGGACGATTCTGGTGGGGTCAATCTCACTGATCTCTGTCCACCAGGTTTCTGTGTACAGCAGCAGGCTAGACCCGGGGGACGGGGAGGTGGAGTCGCAGTGGTCTACCGTGATTCCATCTCTATGACAAGGTGTCCTCTCCCGCAATTTACCGGGTTCGAGTGTTTGTACCTAAAGCTTTATGGACGAGATAGTTTGGGGATCCTGCTGGTATATCGCCCCCCTCGCTGTCCAACAGTTTCCTTACCCGGACTCTCTGGGTTAGTTTCGGGGCTGTTGCTGGAGTCTCCCAGACTGTTGGTTCTGGGTGACTTCAATGTCCATGCGGAATCCTCACTCTATGGAGAAGCCCATGATTTCATGGCTGCTTTGACAACTATGGGGCTATCTCAATTAATATCTGGCCCCACCCATAGAGCAGGTCATACCCTCGACCTTGTTTTTTACGTGGGACGGGAGGAGGATGATCCAGGAGTGATGGATCTTTCCATAACTCCCCTGTCATGGACGGACCATTACCTAATCAGTTTTCGGCTAACTGCGACTCATACTCTCCGCTTGGAGAAGGGGCCTATTAGGATGGTCCGCCCTAAGAGATTAATGGATCCGGGTGGATTCCTGACAGCTCTTGGGGAATTCCCTGTCCTTCAAGTAAACGATTTTGTCGAAGCTCTGGTCACTCTTTGGAATAGTTCAATGACCAGGGCTATAGACACAATCGCTCTTGAGCGTCCCCGTACGCGTGCTAGGATAAAATCAGTCCCATGGTTTTCTAATGATCTGTTGGTGATGAAACGCACTCGTAGGGGTCTAGAGCGACGTTGGCAGAAAACTCGCAGCGAATCTGACTGACTCCTGGTTAAAATATTTTCCAGAATTTACTCAGCCACAAGACGAACTGTGCAAAAGGCTTTTTTTGCGGCTTCTATTTCTTCAGCCATCAATCAGCCAGCAGAACTTTTCTGAGTAGTCAAAGGCCTGCTTAATTCTGATCATTCTGAAATTACAGAAGATCTCTCTTCAACTCGTTGTCAGGAATTTGCTACTTATTTTGCGAATAAAGTCGATCAGATCCGTTCCGACTTGGACGCCAATATTGATGCAGTCCCTAAGGATGTACCTCTGGCCTCTGTCTGTCCTTTTAAGATGGATTCTTTTCAACTTGTTCAACCTGGAGATATAGATAAGCTTCTTGGAGGAATGAGGCCTACCACCTGTCCACTTGACCCTTGTCCCTCCTTGATCTTGAAACAAGCTAGAGGAGGACTGACCACATGGGTATGTGGGGTGGTTAATGCCTCCCTCCACCAAGGCTCTCTTCCAAGTTGCTTAAAGGAGGCACTTGTACGACCATTACTAAAAAAACCCTCCCTAGACTCACTGTGTTTGAGTAATTATCGACCAGTTTCCAGTCTACCTTTTCTTAGTAAAATAATAGAGCGGGTGGTGACCATCCAATTGCAACATTTCCTAGTGGAAACAGATTATCTCGACCCACTTCAATCTGGTTTCAGGCCTGGCCATGGGACTGAGACGGCTTTGGTCGCCTTGGTGGATTACCTTCGTAGGGAACTAGACAGGGGGAGTGTGTCTCTGTTAATTCTTCTAGATCTCTCAGCGGCCTTCGATACTATCGACCATAGTATCCTCCTGGACCGCCTAACCAGGATGGGGCTAGGGGGCACTGTCTTGTGTTGGCTCCACTCTTTCCTGGAGGGTTGGACCCAGAAGGTAATATCTGGAGACTCTTGTTCAGCCCCTTGGCCCCTGACTTGTGGGGTGCCACAGGGCTCTGTCCTTTCTCCTTTGTTATTCAATATCTATATGAAGCCGCTGGGTGAAGTCATCCGGAGGTTTGGAGTTCAATATCATCAATATGCAGATGACACCCAGCTTTATTTCTCCTTTCCTCCTGATGCCAAGGAAGCCGTCCAACCCTTGAACCAGTGCCTGTCCGCAGTGATGGATTGGATGAAGAAGAACAAGTTGAAATTAAATCCAGACAAGACAGAAATGCTCTACGTCAGCCGTGGGACAAATCTGGAAATAGGGAATCTACCTGTATTGGACGGGGTTACACTCCCCCTAAAGACGCAGGTTCAAAGTTTGGGGGTGCTTCTGGACTCGGCCTTGAACCTGGAAGCCCAGGTCTCTGCAGTGTCCAGGAGCGGTTTTGCCCAGCTAAGACTGGTTCGCCAACTGCGCCCGTTTCTAGAGATGTCCGATCTGACGAGGGTAACTCATGCCCTAGTTACATCCCGGCTTGATTACTGCAATGCACTCTATGTGGGGCTGCCATTGAAGACAGTTCGGAAACTTAAACTGGTTCAATGAGCAGCAGTGAGAATGCTGACCGGGGCAGGCCCTCGAGCACATACTACCCCCCTGTTACAGCAACTCCACTGGCTGCCACTGTGTTTCCGGACTCAATTCAAAGTGCTGGTGTTAACCTTTAAAGCCCTACACGGCTTGGGCCCTGCCTATTTGTCTGTCCGGTTGTCTTGTTATGAACCCTCCCGTACATTGAGGTCCTCTGAGGATATGCTTCTTGTGATTCCTTCAGCTTCACAAGCTCATTTATCAAGAACTAGAGATAGGGTGTTCTCTGTCATCGCTCCCAGACTCTGGAATGCTTTACCAGTAGAGGTACGGTTGGCCCCTTCGCTTTTGGCATTCCGCCGCCAGGTTAAGACACTCCTTTTCCAGACGGCGTTTAAACTAAACGTAGAATAGGAATTTTAACAAATTACAATAGTAGCATAAATTTTTTGTATGTTTTTTAACTTGTTGATTGTATGTATTGGGTGTATTGTATAGTTTTTATTCTACTGCTGCTATCCGCCGCTCTGAGTTTCTGGTTAAAATAGAGCGGGCTAGAAATATTTTAAAATAAAAAATAGTCCACTCATGTTTTACCCAAGTTTTCTTCCATTCAGCACCCTAGTTTAAAGGAAGACAAATGTCTATTTGTTGTTGCCATTGTTAAACAACCCTTGCCATTCTACTGTAAATCACCCAGGTATCTATCAGTAGAGCCCTGATCTATGTTCTCCTCACTCTGTCCTAGGGTACTTACATTTAATTATATTTTCCCTTCGTTTCCTTTTTTAGTTTTAAAACCAAAGGCAACTGGCAGGAGAAGTAGACTTGGTGTGAGCAGAAGTACAAAAAGATTCTTGGTCTCAGCAGGCCAGCAGAAGTACCTCACTGTCTCTTCTCTCTCCTCTTGCCAGCTGCAGGGTGGGCTTGGCTGCTGGCACTCCCTGGGCTGGAAGGAGAAGGGCCAAGTGACACATGGTCCAAGGAAGCTGTTGCTCTTTCCTCTTCTGCCAGATGGTAGGTGGCTCCTGGCCACCACTTGGTGTATTGGCCAATACACAGGAAATAGCTAATAAACATGCATTTATACATCTAATTTGTGGGAGGCTAGATCTGCTTTATAAGCCATAATGACCCCTAGGAAAAAGAGGTAAAGAATAAAAATCTTGTTAATGCAGTAAAGGAAAATCAACAGATCAGAAAGGGGAAGGGGACTATTTTGTATTCTTTCACAGCTTAGATTATTTAAGGGATTTTTTAAGAAGAAAAGAAATGGCAATCGGCTTAAAATAAACTTTTCACTGCTGTAAGAATACAAGGTTTTCAGCAAGGGGTGGAGAGGCTACAAGTTGTAACCAAGTCGGTTGGTGCTAGGGTTGACAGCTAAATGTAGATCTGGATCTGCTTCAGCAAACCAGTCAAAAGATTGAAAGAGCAACTTTAGAAGTGAAGAGAAAGACCTCTGGGGTGCATGTAGGAGGGAAGCAGCTGTCAACATGGATTGTGGGCTGGAGAGATGGACACCCAAAGCCCAGGCTGTTCTGCTTTGTAGAATTCAGTCTGTGCTGTTTGCCTAAAAGCAGTCTTTTTTTTAAGAAATAAAATCCCAAATGAAATAAATGTAAAAGCTGTGAAGGGCAAGGTCTTGTGGCCAGTTTTCCTACTTTATTTTTTATTTTTTAGCACACTCAGCTCTATGGCTAAGGTTGTTCACTTAATTGAAAACCTCCTCATTAGTGGTAAGTGAGCAAAATGACTGTCGCGTATGACTTGCAGGTATAAGTGAAGGTTTGTATATGCAGGGCCCCCTTGTGGGCTCCCTCTCAATGAAGAATGGGGCATCCATTGTCAGAAGCAGGGGGTGGGTTTTGCCCCCATCACAGCCAAGTTCCTAAGTGCAGCATTTAATCTTTTTCTCATAAGAGTGAACAGCAGCCATTTGGGAGAAAGTTTTGTATGTACTTGGTAACATTGTGGACATATAGATAAAGTTGCCCCAGTCAACATAAGTTTTTGAGTTCCTGGGTCTTGCATTCTCAGGTTGCTCCCAGACAGTTGCTATGTTTGAATAGCATTCAACTCATACTGGCACATTCAAGTTGTACAATCATAGTTAATTGGGAGCTCTTGCACAACAGTCCCATTCCCCCCTCCAACGTTTTGCAATCAAAAAGTAAGGGAAAATGCACAGGAAAGTATGGGATAACACTTACTTTGATGAAATGTCATCTAACTTCTCCACAAACAAATCAGAATGAATGAAACAGTCACTGTCATCTAATCTCAAACAAATCAGGAAGAATTCTCAATAAACAGGTTATCTGGAAGTGCTCTGTGTCCCAGTCGTAAAGGGTTTAGTATGTGTCCTTATTTCTAACGTTCTTAGTACACTTTGGGAAGGAAACTGCAGTCATAGACCAACAACCTTACCCTAGGTAGAGTTGGGTATAGCAAAACCCACTGAAATGAGGTATGTGTAATATCGGCTTTACTGCGTATTCATTGAGAAGAATTTAATACCATATTGGAAGGGATTTGTGTCAAAACTGCACCACCTTCACTATACACGTTTGTGTGTAACATGTGAAGGCTAGATAAAGTAAGATTAATCACAGCATATTAAAAACAGAAATTGATACTTACCGCGAATTGGAGTTTGCTGATTATGCTGGGATGCATTCTGTGAGTAGGATTTCTCCTCTCTCTAGCTCCAGTGGGCAGGGCTTCAAAGTCTTGCATCTCCTCTTCCAGGGGGAGGATTTATCACACTCTCCAGAAACAGGATGCTGACAGAGCAGAACAACTCCTCACCCCCGTAGTTTCAGTTTCCAGCTTATTGAGCGCTTCAACAATAATGCGGTACCATAACAGCACAGCAAAAGTGACAGCATAGAAAGATGGAGAGTAAGCAGATTCCAGACCACTCAGTCTGCCATTTGGTATGTCAGGCAAAGGCTGCAGCCCTAAAACCTCAGCCTCACCACTGACCAAATAGAAACACCCAGATCAGCAGAGGAAAAGTAAGGAAGGGGAGAATGCATCCCAGCATAATCAGCAAACTCTAATTCACTGTAAGTACCAATTTTGCCTGATTATGCTGGGATGCATTCTGTGAGTAGGATATACCAGAGCAGTATGCTGTTATTACAGGGTGGGATTCCTCTGTTTCCTTACTATGTCCTCAGCACCTTCCTGCCAAATGCTGCATCTGAAGATTCAAATGAATCTATTTTGTAGTGTCTTATAAAGGTGTGAGGTGAAGCCTTGCAGGTGTCTAGAATTGGGAAGTTTCCCTTGAATGCAGTTAAAGCTTCTCCATCTCTGAGGAAATGGGCAGTCACCCTTTTGGGGTGCTCCCTGTCCAATGCAATATAAGTTTGTGCAGTGGCTTGCCTCAGCCACTACGAAATGGATGAGGTTGAGACCTTTTGACCCTCAGAAGGGCCTGCCAATGCCACAAAAAGGGTATCTTTTCTCAGTTTCAGGGTCCTGTCTAGGTAGAAATGCAGAGCCCGTCTGACATCCAAATGGTGCCATCTGCGCTCCTGATCACTTGAAGGATTTGGGCAGAAGGAGAGGAGGACCACCTTCTTGGACCTATAGAATGCAGAATTCACTCTGAGTATGAAAGCAGGATTAGGTCTTAACCCTATCTTGTCTCTGTGAAAAATACAGATCTGAGAGGATGAGGAATGCATCCCCAATTCTGAGACCAGTCTAGCTGAAGTAATAGCCACCAAGAACATCTTCACAGTTAGTAATTCCAACAAACTAGTAGCCATTGGTTCAAAGGAGAAACCAGTTAGAGCTGATAAGGCCCAGGAAAGTTTCCAGGTGGGGAACCTGTGAATCACCTGAGGGGAGATCAACAGTCCTCCCTTGATAAACCTCTTGCATAGAGGGTGAGAGGATATGGACTCAGCACTGGAGAACGAAAGGACGCTACTGAGCACAGAAGCTTGATGCTTAATGGTGTTAGCACTGAGACCCCTATCTACACCAGCCTGAAGAAACTGCAACACCACATGGATATCACCACCTGCTAGATCAGCCCCAGAACTGGAACACAAGGTGAGGAAAGCCTTCCACATGATTTTGTAGATCCTATTGGTAGAGGCCCTCCTGGAAGACAACAGAGTCTGAAGCACCGCTCTGGTGACCTCTGCTGGCTTAACCAGATCTGCTCAGCTTTCAAGCAGTCAGGTGGAATAGATCCAGCTGAGGATAGACCAGGGGACCCTGAATCCAGAAGGTCTTGATGCAGAGGCAGTTTCTAAGGTTCCTGAACCGAGATATTGAGTCTCCTTGGCCAAAAGGGGGCTATCAGGATCACCTTTGCTTTGAGAGATCAGATTTTCTGGATTGTGTGTTGAAGTAGCTCAAAGGGCAGAAAAGCATACAGAAGCTGAGGAGGCCAGACCGTTTGTAAGGCATCTGTGACCCATACTAATTGATGGTTCCTGCAGGATATGAAGACCAGAACCTGCATGTTCTCTCGTTTAGCAAACAGGTCCATCTTGGGCCAACCCATCCACTTGAGGCTCAACTGAGCTTCCGTAGGAGGCCATGACTCAAATCACGGACTGCCCAATCTTCCAGTGGCCCCCCAACCCAAAAGATTTGCATCTGTTGTGAGGACTGTCCAGAAATCTCCAGATCCATTCCTGTCTCCCACCTATGAGAGGCCAGTCACCATTTAAGCCCTCGATGCAAAGCATCCGGGATGATCAGTCTCCTTTACCTCCTCTGTGCAATGTCATCCTGGAAAGGACAAAGAAGCTGAAAAAGTTTCCTGGAATGGAATCTGGACCAAGGAATGACATTGAAGACAGACCATCAGGCTGTGAAGCTGTGCCAGGACCAACTGATCACCCTCTTCAAGGACCTCCAAATCTTGATTACCCTTTCCGGATCACCCATCCCAGCCTCTGCAGGCAAGAGAAGGTAAGAGAGGGTGTTCTGGGTAGCCAACTCACAGGCCATCCTGGTTGGTTGGAGACCACTCGTGGCCGAGTAAGATTGCCTTCCAAGATAATTTGGTTGGAAGACGCCTGTGCGTGAATTTGTTTTATGTGGGGAGATCAGCGCATGACGATCAACACACAGTCTTGACAGAAAAAGACTTTGATCCAATGGCATGGGTACCATGACGATTGGAAGTCTTTTATCTGCTGCAGCCTTCATCCGCCTTCACAGCCGTTGAAACATACACATTGTTATCCTCCGCCTGTTCTGCCGTTGAGGACATTCTTGGATCGTTCTTTGTCTCGTTCCTCTTATCAGAGTGTCATCGAGATATGGGTGTATAACACTCCCTGAGTATGCAGATATGCCACCACAGCCACCAGTATCTTGGTGAAGACCCTCAGTTCTGAGGAGATACCAAAGGGCAATGGAAGTGCTGATTGGCATAGCAGAACGTCAGAAAGTGCCATTGGGCGGGGCAAAATCGGGATGTGGAGATAAACCTCCAAGAGATCAGCTGAGGTCATCCAGTCTCCCTTCGTTAGTGCTGCTACCGTGGATGAGGGTCTCCATCTTTAAGTGTTTCCTGGAGACTCACATGTTCAGCCATTTTAGATCTAATATGGCCCAAACACCTCTTGGGCATTAATAAAAAAACCTGAGTAAATCCCTGATTTCAGCTGCGATGGATGGACCAGCTGTATTGCTTCTACCTTGAGAAGATGTCTGATGGCCATCTGAAATTTCTGATGCTTGAGAGGACATCTGGATCTTGGTGTGGGGACAAAAGCTTCTCAGGGAAGCTGATCAAATTCAGTGGAGTAGCTCAGAGCTCTGTCTCCCTCACCTACCTGTTGGAGGTGATCTCTGGCTGGCAAAGGAGAGGAGCTGGGGCCCCACCTTATGAACCTTCTGATACACAAGAGTGTCAGGAGATACCTTTATATGATCCCCTTGGAAAATGAGGAGATCTAAACTGGGGTCAGCCCTCTGGAAGCCACGTCCACCTCCTCTGTCCTGACGTCCCCATCTAGGTCAAAACCACAGCCCCTTTGAAAAGGGCGAAAGGAGCGAAACTGCTGTTGTTGAGGTTGAGGCCTCTTACAGCCCTCCTTGGGGGTGCTGGGGAAGTGCCTTCTTCTTATCCCTGGTTTCCACTCAGTAAGCCTCCAATTTTTCCCTAAAAAGGTGCTCATCTGTGAAGGGCAGATTGAGGAGTTTGCTCTGGGCAATAGAATCCACTGCCCGTTGGTGAAGCCAGATATGGTGCATTGCCACGGCAGTAGCCACATCGACCAAGCACCAAACTGGAAGGCATTGAGAGAAGCATCAGTAGCCAATGCTTAAGGCCATCCTTAATTGACTTGGGCATATTTATTTATTTATTTATTTATTTATTTATTGCACTTGTATACCGCCCCATAGCAGAAGCTCTCTGGGCTGTTTACAGCAGTCTTTGTGTAACAGCTCCACAGCTCAAAGCCAAGCTGCTCTGAAGAAGGGAGAGGAGGCAGCTGCCACTTTGAAGGCCATTGCATCTCCACCCTCTTATCACATGGGTCCTTAGGACCACTTTCCCCTTCAGTGGCAATGACAATTCAGTTTTAGATTCAGTCTTTGACCTGTTAGGCTGCACCCACTGTGCCTTCCACACCCTGTTGAATTCCTCATGAAGAGGGATGGTGGCAGGTTTTAGCAGAAGGGATGGCCTTTCTAGCCCCAGAGAGCTCGGAGGCAGTAGATTACCCCCCCCCCCGAATTCTCAGGCATTTGGAGGATTCTACAACGCTTAATCAGAAGAGGGCAGAAAAGATCAGTGGAGAACAACCTATTCTGTTTGAACACTACCTCAGCCTCTGCCTCTGACAATTCAGCCTCCTCCTCTCCTTTTTTTTACACAATTGAGGCTCATAATCAGACAGGTCAGGTAGAGTGGAGACCACAGCAATGACCACCACCAAGGAAGGACCTGGTGTGGTTGCCAGGAGAGAGGAAATAGAAGGAGTCACCTGTGTCTTCGGAGAATCCCTCATCAAGCTGACCATGGAAGAGCCATGTGAGACCATTGCAAGTGGTGCAGTTGGGAGTATCAGGAAAGCACTCTACCTCCCCTCTTTCTGGAGTGACAGTTGCCAGCAACAGGAGAAGAATTTGGGGGGCTGGAGGCACTGTGAGATCCCCAGGGTCTTCCCCTGCTATGTTGCCCAGAAGCCCGCTTGTGCTTCTTTTTATATTTGGCTCTATGAGTCTTACTCCCCATTTTCTCGTCAATGTAACCTTTAATCCAGGATAAGAACTTGGGAAACTCTCCTTTGGAGGGACAGAAGAGATCCCCCAGAGGAAAGAACACCACTAGGCCCTGCTGCTGTTGGCTCCAGGGGAGGGGGACAACTGGTGCAGGGAATCTCAGGCAACCCTCGAGGTGACTGAAGCAGCAGAGTCAGAAATGTCACCCCCACGCCACCATTAGCTGAAAGCGGGGGAGAAGCAGCTCCAGTGACAGGCATGCCGGCCAATAATCACTATATTACTAAAAAGGGGGACTATTGGACCAAACCACGACAAAAAAGACAGCCCTAGTCAGACAGCTAAGCCCCTGACAGACCAGGTGGCTTCCAAATTGGCAGGTTCCTGACATGCACGCCCAAGCATGGGAAGAAGCTCCACCACAGTCACCATTCCAAAATCCAGCCACGTGAAAAGGCGGGACCAGGGAAGTGTAGCCACATTGCTGATATGCAGAAAAAGCCCCCCCAGAACCGGACTCCCTCAGAAGAAGTCTCCCCTGCAAGCAAGTCACTAATGCCAAGATAAATGCCAAGTTAAATGCCCCTCAATCAGAACCAACCATATAAATTTTTTAATTAGCCAGGGGCAAGGAAGGAATATGGGGCGCCCGGTCCCAACATAGAACAGAGTACGGTGAAGGAACCGGTAAACACAGAGCCCTGGAGCCAAGATCAGGGCACAAGCTCTAGCTGAAAAACAGAGTGGGAACTGCAAACCGAGGGAGCCTTGCAACCAGAGAAAAGGTAGACTTGTCTCTAAGTCATCTTCTCAAATGCACAAATCCACCACCCCACTCAATATCCCAGACAAATGAAGAGAGGAGCTAGAGAGGGAAAGGGGAAACAGAGGATTTTTTTTAAAGGGAAGAGAAGAAAAAGGAATTAATAAGATAGAGACAAAACACTCATGAACTGGGAAAATCTGATAAAGAAGGGAGTTCTGAGGAAAAGCAGAAAGCCATGACTCAACTGCCCCAGGCAGGGAAAAATTCTGGAAAGTGGGATGACTCCTCCCCCTAGTAGAGGAGATGTAAGACTTTGAAGCCCTGCCTACTGGACCTAGAAGGAGGAGTTAATGCTACTCACAGAATGCATCCATCCCAGCATAATACTGTTAGCATTAGCCCTCTTCAGGTGTTACCATTAAGCATTAAGAAAAACACATGAGGGGGATGAGGACGCTAGCCCTGTCCACTCCCCCATCCATTGTTGTCATTTCTTATTGCTCTACAGTTTGTGGAGGTCAACTGGGTTTAGTCGAGAGGTTTTTCTTCCTGTGGGGGGGCTCTCTGTGCATTTTAAACCCTGATTTTCTCAGATTCTAAATCTGGGGTGTGTGTGTATATATATATATAGGTGGTTGAGCCCCCCATGACTACAGGAGGCTCCCCGCTTAATGCCCTTCAGTTTGTAGAGGGCTATAAATACAGGGACAGTGATATGCGCCAGAGGGTAAAGCATGCCAATTTGCTCCGACTCTCTCTTGTGTGATTGTAATCATGTGCGATGAAAGAACACCTTGGTAGGATTTCAGCTGAGCTAGGATTTGATTTTAAAGTTTGAAATATCTAAGGCCAACATTCTTGTTACTACATTACATGACCAAATTTTCATTTAAGATGAAATTTCCAGATATAACACCAATTTTAATTTCATATGAGTTCTCCAATAAGATGTTCGGTTTGTTCCTAGCCCTATGACAATGGGGTATTTTCTTTTTTCATCTCCCTAGCCTCAACAGATCCACGCCTGTACTCGTGTCCAATCTACAAAAAACCAGTGCGGACAGATCTGAATTATATCGCTGCAGTTGACCTACGGACAACCCAACCACCTGAGCATTGGATCTTGCGTGGAGTTGCCCTACTGTGTGATGTCAAGTAATGTTAAGAGAGCACCTGCATGTTTTTAAAGTGTTGTCCCCCCACCAAAGTTTTAGAAAAGAGTGTTTTTCTTCATATACTTCACTTGAACAGCCACATCATAAGGAACTAGTTAGGTGATTGGTCACAGGGTTACTTTCTGGTTCTTTTAAAATAATATCAGAGTGTTGCTCTATTATTCTTGACTTTCTTTCAAAGGTTAATGGGCTAACAGTATGGAGAAGCCAAATTTTCAGGAAAAAGAGAGCTCACAGAACACATTCTCTCATTCATCTCTTGAGGATTTTTTTTGTCACTGAAGTATGCTGTTAAACATTAGGTTAAGTGACTTAGTATAGACAAGGAGAAGTTATGTCACTGTGATCTCCTAGTGTGACAAATATTTGGCAATTTCTATAGAGCAAAAAATTAGAGTGCCACCTTCCACATAAAATGTGGGTCCCCTCCCCACAGTTTAAAGCAAACTGCCAGCATTGTCAAGGCAGGTTTGCAATATTTCTTCAAGTAACATAGGTTTTGCTGCCTTTCTGGGACACTTGATATTCATTGGCTGCAATTCAGAAACAGCTGTGTGAGCTGAAGTCCTTTTTGAAATCAATCACTGGGAGTAAGTATGCAAAATCAGTATCTGGTTTATACCCACTCTACTTGACAGAATTATAGTGAATGGAGTCCGTAAGCAAAGTTCTGGAATGTTATGCCAGAATTACTGAAGGTTCCAAAATTGGGGGGGGGGGACTTCACCACCATTTCTTTCTGTGTTGTTTTATTTTCATACCTTTCCTTTTTATCATTCCTGTCCTTTTCAAACCTTTCTCACTAGTGTAGTTAACATTTCATGTTTGGAGGCAGCTGAAGAGAAATGTAGATCATGCCAACCAATTTTGCTTTGTCACACTTCTTGTCAAATCCTATTTCTCAGTTGTAAGCTACTGGATGAGAGTCTAGAATTTGTTTTAAAGGAGCCTGGCCCAAGGTCAATGAAAGGAAAGTTTAAATCACAAATATGTTTTGATTATATTAAAAAAACTTTCATGTATATAAGCAGTCTGTGCTTGGCCTAAAACCCATTAAAATAAATGTGCATTTTTTTAAAATAAGCACCAACATCCAAAACAATTATGTATATGCTTCTTGTCTGTGGTTTTTCCATATCAATGCAGAATCAAATACCTGATCACCCTGAACTCTGTTTTTTCAAACCCAAGTGACTAGCTCTTATGTTTTCCGTGGTACAGTATATGATTTGCATGCATGTTTCTAGGTTCAATCCCTGACACTTCCAGTTAACAACAATATTGGATAGCAGGACTGGGAAAAGCCTCTGCCTGAGACTTTGGAGAGCTTCTACCAGTCAACAGATAATATTGGCTAGAGAGACCAATATGTATAAGACACCTTCCTATATAGAGTAAAACTTTGAAATGCATGGATATTGTCCTAATGACCAGATGCCAAACTGAGACAGGGCAGGGCTCATAAGTCATGTTTCACTGCCCTCCAGTCTTCTGTCTCCCATCGCAACTGTTCCATGTCCTTCTTCATACAAAAACCTATAAAATTTGACTCTCTTGCTCTAGCTATTTCCCCATACCAAAATTCTTTAATGATTTGAATCTTTGAACAAGAATAAATATTGTAAAACAATTCATGAAAATGTGCCTAATTGATTCAGAGTGCATTACTGGGTTATCTTCGCATGGAGCTTACATTTTCGGAGGTGAAGGGTGAAGAATACATGGCTCTTTTATTGTAATCGTGATCTTTAAAGACAGTGACAATGAAGCAGTAGCAGGTGGCACAGGCAGAGTAGGGAGTGCACACAGCTATGATAGAATTAATCCGACACTCCTGCTTCTGTGCCCACACTGCTCTGGGCTCCCAGCACCTCACCCTTCTCCCTCTCAGGAGCTGGCAGTAATGCTTGGTATTGTGAAGGCCATTGAGCAATGCTGCCCTGCCAACCACTGCTGCAGTGAAGTGCAACATAAGTTAGTGTCACTCCACATATGGACAATTGAAGTAGATCTAGCCTGATGTGTTCATCATGGTAAGGGATGCTGCCGCCATTAACAGATACCTTTATAACCAAGAAAGATTTGCAAATAATGGATTGCTGGATTCCCTAGTATAAAATTCACTAGAATGAAACTGATGTGCATGTACAAAGGAAGAACAACAAACATTAGACCCACCACATGGAGGAGACCCTGCTTTTTATATGAATGCAAATACATGATCACAAATTTGTATGAATGTAACATTTCCATGTATAATCATAAACAATTTATTTTGAATTGCATTTTTATCTGATCATAGGAGAAGTCTTTACATTATGAAAAACAAACACTGAAATCTGTTTTAGAATAATTTGTAGTTGACGCGTTGATAGTGATTGACACTGAAGAACATTTGTGCACTTGTGGAAAACATTTGAAACAAAGTAGAATTCAAACTTCTTTATACTGTACCACATTTGAATAAGAATGGGAATGGATTTCATTTATTCCAGTAGTATGTGATGTTGCAGATTACATGAACCTGCTTTGATTATATAGGGCATTGCCTCTTTGTTATTTGGACATGTAAATAATACATCAGCAGCGCACATACTAGATTACCAGACAGATGCTACTAATATACATCAGGCCTGGGAAGCTTGTGACTTACCAAACCAAACACAACCGACCAGCCATTGTAGCCCATCAGCGTCTTGAAAAAACACTTGTTTAGGCCTGGAACTGCAAAATATAGGGTGGGGGCAGACCACAATACATGCCTGGTGTGCTGACTTCGGCTTGATAGATCACATGTTGTACAAGTCTGGCATGTATGTAGCTCTTGGCTGTTTTCAAATTTGTTTTCTACCACGTGTTTTCTCCCTCTAAGTGCTAACCCTCGAGTACATAGTTTGGAATACAAAAACGAAAGTTAAGGCTGTCCTTGAAACAGCCCACATATGGTCTTTTAACGTGTTTCTTGCCTTCACTATCCTTCTGGACCAGCACAGGGAAAGGAACAAGCAGCCACATTCTGCACTATGCAAATTTATAGCTCTGAACTTTCCCTTTTCTTCACCTGTGAATTGCACAAATACGAGTCCAAAGTTCAGGTAGAAAATTCATTTGCCATAGAACTGTGATTGTAAATCACCTTTGTTACTTGATGATAAAAAAAAACACCCAAGAAATGTGAGCTTATCCTGCTCTGAATATTATGGGTTGAGTGGGAATACAATTGCTAAATACGGTTGTGAGAATGAATCCACTTTTCTTTTCAGCAAATTTGCTTTACTGTCCTCTTTGCATCCTTTACTTTTACCCTTCTGGCTTCTCTTAATCTCTATTCCCACATTGTTTTTAACTTTCTCAACATTATTCTCAAAATTTTCTTATTTTGCCATTCCATCCTTCAATCCATGATTCATTATAGCTTGTAGGTATTCCCCCCCGCCCCGCTTTTCCCACAAGTTTGAGAACTAAGAAGAATATGTTGAAACCAGGATTCTGCTATGGGAGCTAACTTCCTAACATTATTATTTGTTAGACTTATTAGTCACATGTTACCAGAAGGTCTCCAAGTGACTTACAACACATTAAAAACATAAATATAAATGCATAATACCATCAAAACAGAATAAACAACACCCACATGGCCACAGGAAGCTTGGCAGCACACTAATAACATACATAATCATCATTTAAACCCTTGGTATCCATTACTGGTCATATAGAATTTCTTTTAATTTATAGCCTGCCATTCATTGTGTAACAATTCTAGGGCAGTTTACATCATTCATAACAAATCAAGATCATACAAATCAAAACTTTTAAAAATACAGAACAACAACTGCTTATAAAGTTATAGTAATACAGCAGGCTGTACACCTTTTAGCAACTGTCCTTGTTACATCAGCCTGGATTAAGAGGTTTGTTATGATGAACAGCACATCACAGAGCACATGAAGTGATTAAATGTTTTAATTAGCCTGACAAAGCTTACCTTCGTATGCTTGTCAAAGTATTTAATTTAGGATCAAACAGATATTCAATCAGATTCTTGTACTAGTGGAATGACTTCAACTAGTGCAAGGGGATTCCCCTCTCCCATTCATGCCCCGCACTGTCCCCGAATATGCTCCAGAGAGTTGGGGGAAACCCCAGAATAGATTTAAGGGATGTGCTGTGGGAGAAGAGGGGGGGAGAATGTTCTGTTGCACAAGGAAAAATCCTTGTGCTCACTGAATGTTCAGCTTAGTGCTATAACCCATAGCCTCCATTTTAGTCATAATTTTAAAAGCCCCAGTGATAAATATTCAACTACTGTGATTTTAATGGAATAATATTAGATTGCATTAAGGATTATTGATTATACTACCAGAGGTTTGTAGGAATCATTTCTGTGTGTCTATAATGATCTGTAATGCTAATTGCAATATAATTGATTCCTGATACCTTACTCAAAACACTTTTTCCAGAAACTCAAAACCATCTGGAGAGATGAGTTTAACACCTCCTTATCCTACCTGCTGCATTAATGCGAAGTAGCTATTGTGGTGTTAAATGTGCATATACAATATGTTAAGGTGACCCAAGCCTCAAATCTACTTTTGGCATACGAAGTATGTTTCTCCCATTCACTTTCATTGGGGCTTTAATGACTCCAATGCCATTTTAATGAAACTCTCAAAACACCAGTGTGCAAACGCACGCACACTGGAAAGACAGGATGAAACAACACAGAACAATAAAACCCTTATTTTATAGGATACAATAGTGTATCCCTGTACTCACTGAGAATAAAATGGCACGGGTAAGGGCCAAAGGTTTCATGTATTGCTTAACCCTTTTTTTTGTCAGATATTCCAAAAATATAGGAAGGTTTAAATGCTGAAAATACGATCTTTGAGTGATATAGAACTCTTTTGCAGGTGTTCAGAGTGAAATGAAAAATATTTTCATGGTAAATGTTAGCCTGCTATGGCTGAATATTATCTACACAAAGAGCACCAGATCTGAATAGGATCTGCATCGATTACATCACAAAATTCCTGGTTTTGCTGCGGGTGGTTTGCAATACCTCCCTCCAAAACAAAGTGTCAAGGTGTTTTTAACAACAGCTTAAAAAATCCATCCATTGCCAGTTTCTGCAGGATTATCACCTTAAAACAATGTTATGCAGAAATACAAAATGTAAATGTTGGGGAAATATGTTAATGACTAGTCCTTGAAGAACTCCTCCCAGTAATGTAAAGGTCTGTTGAAATTATTTGTGTGTGTGTCAATTAAATAACTATTCCTATGTCCAAAAACAGGGAGATGAGTGTTATGAGTGTCCATCACTACTTCGAAAGCTGGCAAAGGAAGGGGCAGAGGAGGGAGAGGGACGAGAGGCTTCTCAGCATTTCTTCCTGTTTTTAATTCTTTGCAGTGTCTGTCCTTGAATTCCGTGGTATTAGCCACAGAATCATGGTAAGCAGCAGATGATATGGGATTTTGGCCCTGATATGTTCTTTGTGCTGTTTAGGATAGAGTTGATCCCTTCCATGTCTCTATGCTATGGGCCAAGTCACTGGTTGCTTCTACAATAGCTTTTTTCTGTGGAGTTGCCATTTTTTGTTCATTCACTTTTTATGGAGAATCCAGATGATGTTATTGCCATATTATTGCATTTCAAACTTTTCTGTGTTATCCTCCCATGTTTTTTCCAGATCTCGTTTGCAGTTTTTTTAAAAAATGCAGTTGCGGTGTCTTTCTGTCTGGTATGGACAAGCAAAGTGCTATTAAGACTTTTAATCAATCAGCCTTTTCAGTTATTTCAGTTATTTGTTAAAAGGCTAGTAATATGTATGTCATTATGTTGGGCAAACTTATTTCTAGAGGAAGGGCCTTTATATGGGCTTTCTCTCTTTTTTTCACCTGGTACCTACAGTGATTTACTTTTTTCTATAGGTTAAAAAAAAAGGCAATCACTTATATGGAAGATACTGGAAAGGTACACCTGGGAACACCAGTGAAAGTAGCAGCTCCTGCTGTTTGTGTCCCCAGTATGTGGACTGAGCAGCAGATTTCCCCACGACAACCACCTCTCCACACTGTATCCCATATAGTAGCCCATTCATTTTATTTCATTAAACATAGCGGAAGCTATTGAGAACTGAGCATATACCATATTCATATCCTTGCCTACCCTATATAACTAATATTATATTGGATTATGTTTTTGCTCATGGTTGTAGAGGATAACACCAGGGTGTGACAGAACCCAAGAACAGGCCTTTATATACATTCTAAGCATTCAGATGTCATCCTAAGTCAGGGCCCTTATTGAAAGATTTCTCCCACCATCACCACTCTGATTTTTTTTAAAAAATAGAAGAGATTAAGAGGAATGTGGTAGGAAACAGTTTTAAATTCAATTCCTGTGGATTCTGGGTTGTGGGGCAGGCCTCCTTTTGAAGGCTGGCCCACCTAACGAGGTGGGTTAGACAGTGACTTAAAGTACCACTTTAGGAATATACAATAGAATAGTTTACAGCTGACGTCTACACTCAGCCTTGGGTTCTGAGCCATTAGTCATGGAATAGTGGCTAGCAATGGGTACTGTGGGTCAGAGAGTGTATGATCATCATATTCCATGGGCCTTCAGCAGCCCCAGAGACTAGGGTCACATCCACATGATATATTTAAAGCGCGTTTAAAGCACATGGCTTCCTCCGAAGAATTCTAAGAACTGTAGCTTTCTCCTCACAGAGTTACAGTTCCCAGCACTTTTAACAAACTGCAGTTTCCAGGATTCTTGGGGGGAAACCATGTAATTTAAATGAGATCGACAGCCTCAACTAGTGCAGCCACTGTTTCTCCTCTTTGATATTGTGGAGCCTTTCTGGCTGCTTATCCCTTTTGTTTGCTACCTACCTGTCACAAGAAGCCAAGATAGTTATAGCGGAAGTTTCCTTCCTCTTTGTGCACTGCAGATCTCCACTGGAAGTATCTCAAGTAGAAAGAATGCACAAATGATTAGATAATCAGGAGACAGTGATGGTGGGAAACCACTGCTTTAAAATGCTAGAGGATGATACATTTCCCAAAATCTAGATCAAACAGGCCAAGAAGAATTTAATTTTCTGCCCACTTAAATGTACAGAGAAATGTCTTCTCTTTAGAGTGCTATTTCATTGGCCATCTAATTGACTAGTAAATAGAAACTTTAGCTTTTCCTGTTCTGTGTAGCTTGAAATGTCTTCACTGATTTCTATATAAGTGTGCTTGTGAGGCTTCATTAATGTGATCATGAGCAACTTAGCATGCATCATGCATACAGTAGCCAGCAAATATGTGTTACAAATACCTGAAAGAAGTAAAACATCAGCTTCAAGGTCTGTTAACTATTCAAGTATTGCTACTTCTTGTTTTAAAACCTCTGTGTGTGTAGGAATGGCTAAAACAACTGTAAATTCCTTTCCAGATTGTGAACAATATATGCATTACATTATCACAATAAGTACCAAACTGTGTGCTAGGGCACACATGCAAGAGAACTTCTAGCGTGTCAGAAGAAATAAACAAAAGACTCCTGTGATCCTAAAGTGCCCAGAAGAGACTGCCGTCTGCATCTCTGCATGTTTTACTGCTTGGGATTGCCTCTTTCCAATCAGCCTCAATGGGCGGGTGTGGATACTTCTGCCATTCCTCCACATAAAGTTTGATTGGATCATGCAATCACTCCCCATGCTGAGACATGGTAGAATTACCTTTTTTCAGAAGAGGCATGCCTAGAACAGTGACTCGTGCAGGTCTAAGGGCACTTCCAGATGACCAGTTTATTGAGCATTTATTGAGCATTCATCCTGATTTGTTTGTGAGGAGGTTAGATGGTGTTGCATCAAGGCAAGTGTTATCCCACGCTGTCCAGTGCATTTTCCCATCACTTTCTTTATAGCAAAAACTCTTATCTTTTGAGGAGGTAGGTTTGTTGTGCAAGACTTCAGAGACAGTTATTATTGCACAACTTGCCAGTATGCGATTGAATCCCACCTGTAAATAGTGATGGTCTGGAAGTTCCCTACATTCTTACTGAATAGGTCTTACTGTTTCTACATTCCCTCTAATAGGCACTCCGCCAGCTTAGTTGGAAGCAAAACAGGACTGCTCTAAAATTAGGAGAGCAGGTGAGGGAGAATGATCTAAGAAACCAGAAGCAGACTGTGTGAGACAATTACACCTATGATAGAGAGCAGTTTGAGACATGGGATGTTAGTGTGTCAACTGAAAACAAAACAAAAAAAGGAAAATGGAGGGCAGAAGAAGAAAGGGAATTGACTTGCTCAAGCCCCTGGCAGTTAGTATAAGTTAGTATAAGAACATCAGAAGAGTCCTGCTAGCTCAGGCCAAAGGCCCATCTGGTCCAGCATCCTGTTCTCACAGTGGCCACCCAGATGCCTGTGGGAAGCCTGCAAAGCAGGACCTGAGTGTAACAGTGTTCTCCCCACTTGTGATTTCCAGAAACTGGTATTTACAGGCATACTGCAGTGGAGGCAGAACATAGCCATCATGACTAGCATCTTGGAAGAGGGGATTAGGGTTGGAGGGATGCCTGTCCCATCTTCAGAACTGTGTTTCCTCCTATGTAGCTATACAATGCTCAGTGTTAGAACTGACAGTGCTATATAGCACTGCAGGGAGAGGCCAAGGGATGGGGAGCAAATGGCAAATGACTTGCCCCTACCCCTGGGAGGCCTGAATAAGGCTCCGATTTCAGGTTGTCTGAAGCCATGAACAGGAGCACTCCTCTTAGGGAATGCGAATACATTTTTTTTTGCACATCACACTTCTACTTTCTAAATGTGAGCCCTTTTGGAATGCAAGAGTGAAGCCGTTCATCCAAATTTTATTCAGGAAAAAAGTGTGCCTCTTTATTTAATAGGAGTTGCATTGGTGGCATATGTATTTTTCTCCTGTTCATGGAAAAGCTGATCTCAGGTGGGTAGCTAGCTCCATCTAGCAGCTGAAGGCAGAAGAGTGCTAAAGAGGGGGGGGGTTTACAAGGACTTCCTGCTCTGCGCAGCTTCTTATTTCAGTTTCTCTTCTGCCTTCCACCAAGAACTGTTGATCTAGCTCCTCTCTGCGTTCAGGCCTGTATAGTTTGGTGTGTTTTTCCTATTGTGTGTCTGTATCTTTTCCTTCCTTTACTGTTTTCCTACGTTTGTCTTGTTTAAAAAAAGGGGGGGTTGTCATTTTACGTTCCCCCCCCGAGACTTCATGGCGGCACTGAGCCAACCGCGAAGCAGCCACCCCACCACTTCAGCTGAGAGACCACTGTCTTCTTCATTGGACTCTGCCCCCCCGCCTCATTTCTCAGGTGGATCTGTGCCTGCCTACTGACAATCACCTAACCGGCCTCCTTTTTTCATGGTGTGAGCGGGGACGCCTCTTGCAGCATGCTCCCCAGGATGCCAAGTGCCTGCCACCCCTCCTCCATCCTCTTGCCTGTGGAAGGCCTCAGCAGGATGCTCCAGCTGCGGGGAAAGCATATTTGGGGGGGCCCTGCAGCTCGTCAGCACCTGGCCCGGCTATTATCACAGCCCTTAGCCCCCATAAGACCCCCAGCGTGGTTTGTGCCCATGGGGAAGGCAACACGCAAATCGGACCACCCACCAAAGAAACCTAAGTCACTTCAGCCTCACACTACAATGGAAGTTGTGCCTCTGCCATTATCCAACCAGGCTCTAGGGCAGCCTTTCCCAACCAGTGTGGCTCCAGATGTTGTTGGACCACAACTCCCATCAGCCTCAGCCAGCATTGCCAATGATCAGGAAATATGGGAATTGTAGTCCAGCAACATCTGGGGACCCAAAGGTTGGAAAGGCTGCTCTAGGGCCTTTAGGTTCTATTGAATCCCAGGTGGAGGTAGCCGTAGCCTGCCCCTCTTCCAGTGGGCACAAGGTGGCTGAGGTGTGTACTGTCACAGGCAGGGTGGCTCCACAACGACTGGCACCTAACAGAAGTAGGGGAACCAGTCATGACAGGCAACGGCCTGGTGATGCACAGGGGGCTGCACCAGAGGAGGCTCATAGCAACATGTGCAGGTCACAGAGGAACCTGGAATCCCTATCTGAGGAGGAAGGCACCCAATTCCAGCTCACCCTGGAGGTGATTTTTTCTACATCGTCTTCTCCTGAGGAGTTTGAAGGCTTTCTCGAGACAGCTACGTCTCACCAAGCATTACAGGAGAAGAGGGGTGAAGCATCCTTTGTTTCACCCTCTTCATGTCAGGCTCCAAGTTCAGGGGGTGGTGCACAACCCACACTGTTCTAATGCTCAACCTCTACAATTTCAATTATCACTGCACATGCTACAACAATTAAAGGAACAGCTGAGAGTTTCTCCTAATGGATCTAGCCAGAGATCTTTCCACATCAGTGGCTGAGGATCGACACCCCACACAGGACACACCAGCCACAGCACCCACTCCACCACCTTCAAGAGTGCAAATGGTGCAAGGCCTCACTACACTCTGCTCTTCTGCAAACATGCCCCAACCACCAGGCAGGGCATCACCGGACCCTTATGCCACCTCACAGGCCAGGCATCCTCAACTTCAGGAGGAGGCAACGGTGGGCCCAGACAACGAGCTGATTGTCCTCGATGAGGAAGAATGGAGTGGAGATTCGGAGTCAGAGGAAGTAGTGACCAATAGGATTTTCCAGGAGGCCCATTTTCTTCCACTCCTGTGCAAGGCAATGGAAGCACTGAACCTAAATTCTCTGGAAGATCCTCCAGCTCCCTCAGCACCTAGGATTTCGGCTGTGTGTCCAGACCTGAAACCCAAGTCTAGGGTGCTAAAACTTCCATCACTGTTGCCTAAAGTGATTAAGTCCAAATTCGATGCTCTGCTGCAGTTCAAGAAATTGGTTGCAACTGCCAACAAATACTATACATTGGAACAACACATCACGGACCAACTCAAGGTTCCTCTGGTTGATGCCCCCATAGTCAATTTACTAAATCCATCCTTGAACCTGAAAGACTCTGATGTCCACCTCAAGGATCCGTCAGAGCGCAAGCTGGATCTAGGCCTTAGGAGGATTCATGAGGCCAGTGCGCTCTCCATCAGAACAGCAGCAGCCTCCTCGGTCTTCGCAAGAGCATCCCTGCTGTGGCTAGAGGACTTATTGGATGGCCCATAGCAGGAACCAGCTCAAATCCAGAAGTCTGTTCTGAAAATCTCAAGAGCAGTGACCTTTATGGCAGATGCATCCATGGATGCCATGCAGTTTTCGGCAAGGTATTAGCAGAGTGTTTTCACTCGAAGGACTCTATGGTTATGCCATTGAGAGGCTGATACTGCAGCCTGCTGTAATCTCGCATCTGAGCCCTATGTGGGTGGCAAACTATTTGGCGATGACGTCCTATCTGGGGTCTTGGAGTTGAAGGAAAAGAAGAAAGCTATGCCTTCTGCCAAAAAAGGAGACAACAAAAGATTCTTCCATAGACCTTTCCAACCTTATTTGCCTTCCCAGTCCTTTGGAGGCTCCAGAGCATTCGGAAGAGCGAAGGAGTCCTGTACCAGCTATCCCTTCTGGAATAGATAACATACCCAGTCTAAAAGCCAACAACCTTTCCCCAATAGATCGGGTTTTGGATCCCAGTCTCAGGTGGGAGGTGTCAGCTTTTCATTGAGACAGCAGCATTGGGTGGGTGCAGGTGGGGCTGTAAATTCCTTGGTAATTGCCAGGGCCGTAAAGTCAGCCGGCAGCTCGGTTATAAATCTGCCAGACTAGCAAGGGGAAGCAGATAAGGGCAGGGTTTGTTCCAAGCTTACGTGTCAAGTCAGAAATCCAGAAGAGTCGTCAGAGAAGGTCCAGGTCTGGTTTGCCAGAGGTCAGTCCAAGTCAAGGTTCAGGAGAATAGGGAGACACACAGTGGTCATGCCTGACGTTGTAGTCAGCAACACACTGAAGGTAGGGTCTGAATTTTAAAGTCCACGTCTGGAGACAGGTGTGAGCGATCACCCCTCTGGCTTCTGACAGTGTGCTGGTCTTAAACAGGCAGGCCTGCCCCTCTGCTGCCTGACTCTCGGTCTTCTTTGCTCTGCAGGTGGGAGGGGAGTCTCCTGTTCACTGCCTGACTCTGGCTGAAGATCTTTAGCTGTGTCTTGGACGCTCTCCAGCTGAGGGGGAGTGGGAGCTGCGTTCTCAGGAGTTTCATCCGGTTCTCCTTCTGGGCCTGCTGCTATTACTCCTGAGTCGTCCTCGTCTGACGAGTCCTCCGAAGGGGCCATGACAGGAGGATGTCTTCAACACTTTGCCCACCTCTGGAGGGACACGTCTTTGGACTGATGGGTACTGCACATCCTCAGATACAGACTGAGGCTGGAATTTATCTTCCTCCCTCCAACCAAGTTTATCCCCTCCCCTTCTCAACGTCTCCAGACAAGCGAGAAAGGACTCTTCAAGCGATTGCCCACCTTCTGCAGATTGCGGCAATGGAGCCCATTCCAACAGGCGAGAGGTTTTCAGGAATCTACTCAGTATTCTTCACCGTCGCGATGGATCTTTCAGGGCAGTACTTGATTTGAAGAACTTAAATCAGTTCATAAAATACCGCAGGTTCTGCATGGAAATTTTACTGTCCAGCAAGGAGGCATTGAGAAAGGGAGACTTCCTCTCATCTGTCAATTTGATGGAGGCCTACCTGCATGTCCCTGTTTTTCCGCCTCACAGATGTTACCTCTGGTTTGTGGTGGGGAAGATCACCTTCAGTACAGGGCCATGCTCTTTGGTCTGGTGTCTGCCCCCAGAGTATTCACAAAGATCGTGGTTGCTCTGGTGGCACACCTCGGGACACAGGGGGTCCATGTCTTTCCTTACCTGGATGACTTTCTGCTCTGGTCTCCGTCCCTCCACAAGGCTTGGGAAGATCTGCACATCACCCTAGCATGCCTCAAGGATCATGGCTGCCTTGTCAACCAAACCAAGAGCCAGCTTTGTCCAGCCCACCACATAATACATTTGGGGGCCACCACAGACTTGCAGCAGGGGCTCATAACGTTAGCTCAAGACAGAGTAGACAGGATAATTACAGCTGTCACATAGCTCCAATCTTCACCTTCGGTGGATCTTATGCATCTGGCAGGTATCTTGGGGTTGATGGTCTCAACCTATCAGACTACACCATGGACACGTCACCACTCTCAACCACTCCAGTGGGTGCTACTGCCTTTTCAAAGCAACATTGCGGCCAGGTGTCACTGGAACATAGCACTTTCACCACTGGTCTGTCGCTCCCTGCTTTGGTGCACACACAAACCCAATCTACTAAGGGGAGTGCCGTTCCAGGACCCTCCACGGACCCTGATCACCTCAGATGCCAGCCTGACAGGCTGGAGAACCATTTGCGATGGCCAGATGATACAAGGGACTTGGTCACCACAGGAGTCAGTACTTCCAATCAATCTTCTGGAGCTTCATGCAATTTGGCTAGCCCTGAGGCACTTCACAAAGATCAAAGGGTTGGGGGCAGTGCTGGTCAGGACAGACAACATATCGGCCAAATCACATTTGAATCGTCAGTGAGGCACACACTCCCCACAACTACAGAAGGAAGCTGCCCTGCTGTTCCAGTGGGCAGAAACACACGTGGACTTGATCCTTGCGGAAAACCTCAAGGGGGGGACAACTGCTAAGTGGATTGGCTCAGCATATAGAAGGTGCATCAGGGAGAATGGAAGATTCACCCATTGGCCTTTCAGGAAATAGTGAGATGCTTCGGCAGAGTCGAGATGGACCTATTTGCCACACACTTCAACCGCCAGGTGAAAAGATTTTTCTGCAGATACGTGATGCCAGAGGCAGAAGGCATAGATGCTCTGATGTCTCAGTGGTCCCAAGGACAACTCTACACATACCCACCTCTTCCGATCATTTCCAGAGTATTTCAAAAGATCCGAGCTGAAAGGGCAAGAGTTCTACGGATAGCTCCTTGGTGGCCAAGGAGACCCTGGTTCTTGGAACTCATCAATCTGTTGATCGATCCTCCATGGCAAATTCCTCTCAGGGAAGACCTATTGTCACAGGGACAGCTTCTTCTCCCAGACCCGGGATGGCTGGCACTTCATGTCTGGAGATTGAGAGGTGACACCTCTTAAAATGAGGCATTCCAGCTCAAGTGGTGGAAACTATGATGGCCTCAAGACGCCCTTCCACAATTAGAATATATGAGACTACATGGAAGGCCATCTCGACGTGGTCACAAAAGAAGGGTTTATTTCCAAGGAAAGCAGGTATAAACAACATTCTCTGCTTCCTACAGGAAGGCTTGTAGTTGAGTCTTAGGTCAAACACTCTCAGATGCCAGGCTTCACCCCTTTCAGCGGTTCTGTCTACATCTCCGGAGAAACTGCTGGGATCTCATCCGTTACTCAGGCGATTTCTACGTGGGGCAATGGCATCAGCATCTCCTACGATCCATCGTTACCCAACTTGGGATCTACACAAGGTGTTAATGGCCCTGCAAAAGCCCCCTTTTGAATCCCTAAGTCAAATTTCCCTATGTCTCATATCATTTAAGGTCTTGTTCTTTGTGGCCATTACTTCGGCCTGGAAAGTGTCTAAGTTGAATGCTCTGTCTGTTGACAAGAATTTCTGTGTGTTTCATAAGGATAGAGTAGTCCTATGTACTGTCCCTTCTTTTCATCCTAAAGTACTGTCTACCTTCCACTGTCAGCAAGAGCTGGTACTTCCTTCTTTTTGTCCTAATCCCATTCACCCCACAGAGAAAGCGTGGCATGCACTGGATGCATGAAGAGCCCTGAAAGTGTATATCTCTAAAACAAAACATCTCTGTCAGACAGATAGTTTATTTGTCTCCTTCCACCCAGTGTCTTTAGGGAAGAAAGTGTCTTTGTCCATGCTCGCTAGGTGGATCAAGGCATGTATCCCACCAGCCTACACCTCTTTAAAGTTAGCCCGGCCGGCCAGGATAATGGCCCACTCAACTAGGGCAGCACCACATCGGCAGCATTCTCACACCACACATCTGTTACAGAGATTTATAGAGCAGCTACATGGGCCTCACCGAATACGCTTATTAAACACTATAAGATTAACACATATGCGTCAGCAGAGGCAGCTTTTGGGAGGAGAGAGCTATAGCATATTCTCTCAGATCACTAGTGTAATCAGCCCAGCGATGTTCCCACCCTACATGGGTCAGCTTTGGAATGCCCCACCTGGGACCAGCTTTTCCATGCACAGGAGAAAAGACATTTGGTCTTACCGTAAAATGGTTTTCTCTGTGCATGTCAAAAGCTGATCTCAGGGCCACTCCCTAGGAGAGCTGGGCTGCCATCACTGTCTTTTTCATCTTAGGCCTACAGCAGAGAGTGTATGAGTGCTGTTGTCTCCTGTTTCGTATCGATGGTTCCTATTATTTCTCTTTGTTCTTTCCTCCTGTTGGTTGGCTTGTTATCAAAAACTGAAATAAGGAGCTGCGCAGAGCAGGAAGTCCTTGTTAAAAAAAACTCTTTAGCACTCTTCTGCCTTCAACCGCTAGGTGGAGCTAGCTACCCACCTGAGATCAGCTTTTGACATGCACAGAGAAAACTGTTTTACTGTAAGACCAAATGTCTTTTTTGAGTAAAAAGGAGTTGCTTAAAAACATAATAGTTACCTTGCAGAATCAGAACCAACTTCATTGCCTCTGAACATGGAGATTGATAGACCTATGATCTTTGATTTTTTCCCTAATCCTTTTAAAAAGCCAAGCAAATGATCATTATTCCATCTTGTGGTATTGAATTTCAAAAGTGAACTTCACAGTCACACAGAAGTGTTTGCTTGTATTGAACAACCAGAAGGGCAAGATGGGGACTGAAAGGGTAGCTCTTCGGTTTTAGAGTGAGGATTTTCTGCATCAATAGTGGTATGCTATGGTATCCCTCTTCCACAAATGATGATCACCTCAGGAGAGGATTGTGTGAATTTTTCCTCAGGTGGATAGGCATGGCACCTTCCATTGATGATCACCAGAATCCATTCCTAACCCACCACAATCTGAATTCTCAAGAGATACTAACTTTCAAATTGACAGAGGATATTGGCCTGCTTTGGTTGATCATATCTTGACTTTATTAACTGAGAAATATAAATGAGCATTTTGCCCATGCATATAAGGCCCTTTGTTCCAGTAGTGATTAAGCCAGAAAGTTTCTAATTTCTCCATGGTTACCAGTTTTGGAACAAGCCAAGATTTTAAACCACTGTTTCCCACTCCTTGTTAATTAGAGGCTTCCTGTTTTATTCATGTGAGCTGCAAGGGGCTGCATGAGCGGGCAAAATGCTCGTTCATATCTTGGCTTGTTAAGCTCAGGTACTATTTTCCAAAGCAGGCCACTGTGTCCCATTGTTATTGGCCATTGTTTTCATATTTTTATGGAGCGTAAGCAGAAAAGGGTGGGGCAAAGAACTGGTGTATCTTGAATCAGGTTATTGAAGCTGTGGAGAGTCAAGTGGACTTAGAAGATGCAAGCCAATGATTACACATAGGAAACAAACTGTTTAACTGTGCCATGAAAATGGTGGATTATGTATTCTTGCTTGGAATTAAGCATGTGGGGAAAATTTGATTCATTTCACATGTAAAGCTGAGCCTATCAAATCCGCACTTTCCGAAACAATGAGAACATAAAAATAGCCATCCTTCAAAATTCACTCATACCCAAATTTTGTGATGCCTACCAACCAATGTTTATAAAAATGCATATATTGGGCAGAAGTGTGCATGAACTGAACTTATTAGTAAAAATAACAAAATGCATTATATTAGGAGAACTTGCTTGCAAAAATATATACATTAGTCAAAACTGCTATACAAACATGTTTATTAGGAGAAATTTGCACTGCAATGCTGTAGAATTTTCATGAGGATTTGTTTTTTAAAAATTACAAATTGCTGTGGAAGTATGGAGAACTGAATTTAAGAATGGAAAAATGAGAAACAGACAACCAAAATTGACAGATCCTTCCATCCCTACTTGGAAGACATAATTTGGATGGAAGGGGTGGGCTATGGGTGTTTTAACAAATACTGGAAAGATAAAGTTGCTTTCCCCCTTCTTTTTAGTTTTAAAAATGAAATGTTTCCTGACGTTCTTTCATCACATCCATACAGAGTTGCGCTCATTTGCGGGCCAGTTCCAATGCAGAACAGCAGTTCCCACCATTTTCCTCAGTATGATTCTCAATAAGTATAATAAGCATGAGTAGTATATTGCCACTTACAGCAAATATTTGACGCAAGAGACTCAAACCTTGACCTGTCATCCAAGCCATTATTTCTACTGTGAACTCCCGTAGATTCCTAATATTATCAAAATGAGTCCTATATATCCTTGTCTAGCAATAAGTGTCAAGAAGGGTGAATAAGATTTTTTGAGATGCTATTATTATTTTAATGCAGAAGCTGACAAGAATGAGGTGGGGGTGGAGAAAGAGCAAGAGAGGGAGAGAGCATATTCTCTTTGGAGTAGAAAAGAAGTCGAATGAGAGAGTGAAGTCTGACTGAGATGGCTTTGGGTGTAATAAAAATGGCCAAACTTTCATTTGTGCATGTTTATCGCTACACTAAACTGAATACTGCCATGTTGAAAAGAAAATATGCCTCTGGGGAGATATGGGACTGTGTGTATGTGGGGGAGTGTTCTCTGCTGTGAACAGCTGCCCTGCTCCCACAAAACCTGTTTTGCTCCATTTCTGTTCTTTGGAGTTGTCAGACACATGTTGCGTTCCACAAATATTTAGTTTGGGAGTACAAGATTGCTAGCTTAAAAAAAAAAACCAGTGGCATGGCTGGATAGTTTTGATAATTAGAACTGAAAGGCTTTCATCAGTACTGTCTGCCATTAACTCCTTGCACGGCAAAGGTCTTTTAAACATTCCTTTTGCATAAGAGGAGTGTGTTTGCTTCAAATATATCCATGCCAAATAAAGACATGTTAGAATAACCTTTGTGTCTGCCTTGCTGTTCATTTGCTGCTGTTGTCCATTCTATAATACAATACATTCATACATTTGTGTTTGGAATCTTCCCTCTCAGGGCTATTGTCCCTCCTGCTGTACGGTGCAAGCAGCCATGAAGGAATTTGTCTTTGCTCCCCTGTTGTTTTGGAAGCCTCAGCTCAACAAAAGGGAAATATTTTATTGTTATTTATGTACCAAAAGATTTATATCCCACTTTCAGGACAAGTGTCCTCACAAGGTGGAGTTTAAAACCAGTCCTGTAACATCATAAAATCAGTCAGGGTGATCCCAAGGTGTTTTGCTGCCTGAGGCAAAGAACAAGATAGCACCTTCTCCCATTCCATGTACAAAAGGGGACCAGACTAGCATTTGAATCTTAGTTCAACAGTGGTGACAACACAGTGTCACCTTCCAGGACATGAAGGGGTGCTTCCTCAGTCTTGTCCATTCATGCCTTGAGGCTAGAGGGCAGAGACTGGCTTGCTCAACCACTCAGTGCCTCAAGGCTGGAGGGGCATGTGAGAAGGTCAGAATTCCCTGGCACAGTTAATGTGAGGAAGGGTGAGGAGTAGCAAGTTAATGACTCTGATGTCCCAAACCAAGGGCACTTACCCAATAAATCTGAGGCTGAGGAGGGATTATTCTCCTGTCCCTCAGATTATTAGGAGCCTGCACTGTTTGAACTACTTCACATAGCAGTTTTACCCACTGGCAGATCCAGTTAAAACAATTCAATTTGTTGCCATGAAGAACCGCAACTTCTGTATCTTCTCTCTTTTACAGGTGTGTGGGTGCAACTAAAAAATGTAACATGTGAAGTAGCCCTAATCACTAAATATGCCATTAAACTGTCCAGTTAAATTTGTTCCCCCACAAGCTTTCCAATTTCAAAAAAAGGGCTGGTTAAAAATATTTCTGAGGGGTGACCACTTGGTGGCGGCAGCATCTAGCAATGCACTTGTTTTATGTAATTTGAGAGCAGTGTTACTTGCTTGCAGATAAGTTAGAGACATCTTTCTGCAGTGTAGACATTTGCTTCTTCATGGTTTAATATGAGGAAAACCAGGCAGTGCTAGTAGGCCTTTTGCACTAACAGTTGCTTTCATTTCCTACCTCAACTTCATTCATACTGTAAAAGCAGAAGAGAAAAATTCAATCTTTGGTACACTTTTTTAGGATTCCTATATACTTAAAGAGAAAGTGAGAAGTGTACCAGTCTTCTATTTTTAGAAGTAAATGAGAAGATAAACCCTATTTGACCTTTTCATCCCCTTCAAAAACTGCCTGTCCTCTAAAATACTAGGATTAGGAAACAATTTCTTTAGCAATTTCTTCAACTCACAATTATTGTATTTTTTAAAAATGCATATGCTGCCACCTTTTAGCAAGGTTTCACAGGTCCTGCATTGGACTCTGTATACAGATTTGGAAATGGTACTCTTATATCTAAATCTACACACACATAAGCATACGTGCGCACGCACACACACTTTTTCACTTCTTGGAATTAGTCCTTAGATTTTATTCTATAGGAATTTTATGCTTCTGAAAGCAGAGTACGAATTGGAAAAGTTTTCTGCATGTTCTCATGTCACCATTTATTATGTTATGGAGCAGAGAGGAATTTCTTGACAAGGGCTAAGAAAATCAATAGGATTTTAATGAGGGGAAAAACCCGTTTGTATTGCCAGCCACTATCCTGTGAGATTAGATGTCATTGGGCTTTCATGTAGAAACCTCTAACACAGACTATGTTCTTAAATCAGTAGAATAGCAAACTTCTCAAAGCTGCAACAGCAATGGTTATACACATGTAACCAAGATAAACCAAAAGCCAATGGATCACTCTTGTCCTCAATTTTGAGAGAAGCAGATCCAAAAAAGACAAAGATGAGAGCAAGATCACATGGCCAGGCAGCTTGCTTTAATCACCCTTGTGAGAGGTTATATGTCACTGTGATCACACAGTGGCCCTTACTTTGAGGGATGTCAAGCAGGCATTCACCCTGTGTACTACGCTAAAGGCATAGTTGATTATGAAGCCACAGTTTGGAGGCCAAAGGAGGAGGAGACTGGAGCTTCTGAACATTACTTTAAAAACACAGTCTGCATCACAGACAGCAGTTCTTTATGCCAGGTTCACACATTAAGAACATCTGCAGAAAATGATGGCTGCATGGGGAAAATGGAATACAGGCATACCCCGCTTAACGTCGCTTCACTTAACGTCGCCTCGCTATAAGGTACATGCTCCATACGTCCCCTTACCCCGCTTAATGTTTGCACGCTTCACAATAATGTACACTTTATTGGCATGACGCCGCTGCCATCTAGTGGTGATTGCGTGCAGTACAAGTGAAGACAATTGCTTCACTTAAAGTTTATTTTCGCTTAAAGTATACTCTCCGGTCCTATTGCAAATGTTAAAGCGGGGTATGCCTGTACTATAAAATTATATCAAGTTGTATACATTTTAGATTTAAATGTAACAATGAACTGGGAAATGAGTATTTTTTTTGCAAGCTATTTCACTTGAACTGTAATTTTGTAAATACAAAATACTGCTATGCCATCTCCAGCAGAGCTTGGAAAAGTTACTTTTTTGAATTACAACTCCCATCAGCCCAATCCAGTGGCAATGCTGGCTGGGGCTGATGGGAGTTGTAGTTAAAAAAAGTAACTTTTCTAAGCTCTGATCTCCAGTTCCTTCTCTATGATGCACACCTTAACATGGTGAGGGGGTCTGAGAATGTTGAAGAAGCTGAGAGCAATGCTGTCAGGAGTCTAGACTAAGAGGTTAGACTCCTAACAGGGTCGCCCAAGGCAGAATGGTCAAAGCTGAGACACCAGACTAAGATGCATCCAGACTAAGAGGAAGGCAATGGTAAACCACCTCTG
Organism: Rhineura floridana; assembly: GCF_030035675.1. Taxonomy (NCBI): domain Eukaryota; kingdom Metazoa; phylum Chordata; class Lepidosauria; order Squamata; family Rhineuridae; genus Rhineura; species Rhineura floridana. The sequence goes on along the minus strand of NC_084480.1, from coordinate 188,040,140 downwards.
AGTACCTCTTACCATGAAAACCCTATGAACAGAGTATCCAAAATGCAACATGAGACAGTGCTGGAAGATGAGACCCCCAGGTCAGATGGTGCTCAGTGAGTACATTAGTCCTGTGACTAATGATGCCACTGGGGCAAAGCCGAATGGAAGTCCAGATGTGAAAGGAGAGTCTGGAGCTGTATGACGTACACAATAGGAACATGGAATGTGAGAAGCATGAACAAAATATTTTATGCAGAAAATGAGAAATTAAGAAGAAACGGGGTTGCTTTAATAGTGAAAAGTGATGTAGCAAAAGCAATTAGGATCTATAACACCAGGTCTGAGTGAGTGATATCAATGAGATTTAAAGGGAAACCTATTAACATAACCATCATCCAAGTCTATGTTCCAACGGCTAACACAGAAGAAGAGGAATTGGAGAGATTTTATGCACAAGTACAGGGAGAAATTGATCACATATCAAAATAAGATGTGCTGATAATCATGGGGGACTGGAATGTAAAAGTAGGGAACAGAGAATAACTAGAAATTGTGGGGAAATGGGGCTTAGGAGATAGAAATGAAACAGAAGAAAGACTTATTGAATTCTGTGAAGCCAATAATTTGTTTCTCGCAAACACATTTTTTGAGCAACCAAAAAGATGACTGTACATGTGGACATCACTAAATGGTCAATATAAGAACCAAATTGATTATATAATTGGTAGCAGAAGATGGAGAAGTTCCATACTTTCTGCAAAAACAAGACCAGGAGCAGACTGCGGTACAGATCATGAACTGGTAATATCGAAGATCAGAGTGTTAGGAAAAAGTCATTCCCTAGACCCCAAGAGTTGTCAAAAACCTATATGATTGTCAGAACCAGTGTTACAATGAATTATGGGACTTGGAGAGGATGGGAAGGACAACAACTCTAAGCCTAGTTTTTCTTCGTGAGAACCAAAAGCTTAAGGCGCCTTTCAGACTGTAACATCTCTGTAAAAATGAGATAAAATGTATCCACTCTAGATGTTGTTATTTCTCTCTGTCTCAGAAGTACTTTACACATTCTGTAACAAAATGTCTAAGTCAGCACAAGCAAAGAGCTCCCAAAATATCTTACTACAATTGTATCCATAAGATTTACGTCATACTGCTGAGTTGATATCTTTTACAGGCACACTGGACTAATATTTATCTTCTTTGGTGTCAGTCTGCTCCTTTTCCTCGCTTTTTCTGAGCCCTTATCTCTGACAAATTTTCTTTAGACTGACAAGTGTATGGATTCTGTATCAAAACTCTCGCTTTCTTAGAATCAAAAGAAACACAACCATGAACAAATGTGCTTACTTATCTCTGTAATATTGTATTCCCGCCTTATGATTTTAATAATATTGTATCTTGTTTGCTTTATGAAACCCTATATAAAGGATGCTTTAATTAATAAACGTTGCTCTTTGCCCTGACAAGACTTCTGTCTGGTCAGAGCAGGGACCCCTCTTGATCAAGAAGTAAAATTGTGTGTCTCTCTTTATGTTTGGTATCTGGCTGGACCATTAGCAGGTAAATTGAATTGCTAAGCGTGCGCTCCTATTCAGGGCTGAGGTGTGCGCTAGCTCACCCTTCCTGGGAGGGGAGGGGGTTTAAATTTGAACCCAACAAGAATAAAGCTAAAGAACAACAACAAAGCAATTATAATGCCAAAACACAATTTAAATAACATCCCAGAAGAATATAAAGATCAAATGAGGAACAGATTTGAGGCTTTAAACCTAGTTGATAGAGAACCAGAAGAACTATGGATTGAAGTCAGAGACATTATCAGAGAAGAATGCAAAAAGACAACACCTCTCGTTAAAAAGAGAAAGACCTCAATGGATGACTGAACTCTTAAAATGGTTAGAGAGAAGGAAAGCAAAAGTAAAAGGAGATAGAAACACAGTCAGAACCCTAAATGCAACAATACAATGACTAGTACGTAGGGACAAAGAGAACTATTACCATAGTTACTGTATAGAAATAGAAGAGGACAACAAAAAGGGTAGGACAAGAGCCCCATTCCAAAAGATTAGAGAAATGAAAGGGAAATTTAAACCACAAGTAGGGATGTTATTCAACATAATCAACGGGGAGCACGCTGACTGTCTGAGATAAAATAAAAGGAAGATGGAAGCAATACACTGAAGAACTCTATAAAAGAGATGCAAGGATGACAGATTCATTCATGGAGGAGAAGAAGGAGGATGGAGGATGAAGAACCAGAAATTTTAGAATGTGAGGTGAAAGCTGCTCTTAAAATACTTGGAAGAAACAAATCACCAGGAACAGATGGCATACCAATAGAGTTGCTACAAGCTACGAAGACTGAATCTGTCCAAATTTTACAAATATTTGTCAACAAATATGGAAAAGGTAACAATGTAAAACTGGAAGCGTTCAATATATATCCCAATTCCAAAGGAAGGGGATCCCAGGGAATGCAGTAATTATCAAACGATTGCCTTAATATCCCATGCTAGTGAAGTAATGCTCAAGATTCTACAGCAAAGGCTCTTACCATATATAGAGAGAAAAGTGCCAAATGTCCAAGCTGGATTTAGAAAGGGAAGAGGTACTAGAGATTATCGGAAACATATGCGCACTTCCGGGAAGGGTGACTTAGCCTGTGCCTGCTTTTGAGACGGGCTCCTGCCTCAAAAGAAGCTTATTCAGATATATCAGTCAGTTTTTTCTTTTTTTTTGACTGATTAAACTTCTCCCGGGTAGGGAGAAACGAAGAGATTAACCTCAAAGCCTATTTTTGTTGGGACGACCAGATCTCATTAATTTATGGGACGAGGTCCAGCCGACGAAGGTGGGACGGATTTTCAACAGCAAGCTCTATCTGATAAAGCGAACGTTCACCTTATCTTCTAAGAGAGAACGCACTAACAGGCAAGCACCCTTCTTTCTATATTTTTCTTTTACTTGACTTAAATTGTTGCTGTTTAAAAGAGATTTGCCAGATTGATCGGTTTTTGACATCTCACTGGGGAGCCATAACTTCTCTCTGCTACGCACTAATTAATAGCTTATCTCTGTTTTTGTTGCAAAAAGCTGTCCTGGATTTGCATTCTAAAGATATACACAGAAGAGGGATTTCTATTCCAGATTTTTATTTTGAAGAATATTATATTGTCTGAGACTACTCTCTTTTTGGTCTATTTTATTTTGACGAATCTGTTTTCTGACGACTGCCATTAATTGTTTCGATCCTGGGAACTGCATTTTGTTTACTTAACTATGGAGAGATAAGGCTGTCTGCTCTGTTTATACTGTGATGTCACCAAGTTTGGAGTATTAACCCAATTGTTGCTGAAATAAGAAGTGGTTTTCCTATATTTTTCTTTTAAAATGGCAATTAAGAAAGTGGCTGAGAATCTGGAAATAACTATGTTTCAGAAAATAATGGATGAGATTGAGATAACGAAACAAAACCTGCGACAGGGTTGTAAGGAGCTGAAAATTGAATTGAGTAAAATGACGCAGGAGATTAAAGATATAGGGGTCCCTGTGAGAGAGGTGACCCTGGAAGGGGTCCCTGTGAGAGAGGAGACCCCGGAGATTGGAACAAACGTGGAACAGGAAAAAGATTTGGAGTCTATGGACTTTAGAAATAAAATCTATTGTTTGGAGACACAGGAGATTAAAGACATAGGGGTCCTTGTGAGAGAGGAGACCCTGGAGACTGGAACAGGGGTCCCTGTGAGAGAGGAGACCCTGGAGACTGGAACAGGGGTCCCTGTGAGAGAGGAGACCCCGGAGATTGGAACAAACGTGGAACAGGAAAAAGATTTCGAGTCTATGGACTTTAGAAATAAAATCTATTGTTTGGAACTCAATGTTATCTCTGAAGAAATTAATGAAGATTCTAGAGATAAAGTTATCAATGGCATGGATAATCTTCTGGACTGGAATGATGTGATGGAGCCCAATATAGAGGAAATCTATGGAATTAACTGCAGCCATGTGACAATGGAAAAACTTTCAAGAGATGACCCAGTGTATTTTGAAAAAAAGAACAGAGATATGATTTTACAGCAGTATTTCAGCAACCTATTCAGAATGGATGGCAAGAAAATATTTGGGATAGAGGTAATTCCCATCAGACTCTTACTATATGACTATGGCTTTGACAGCAAGATTATTATGGAATACTGATAATGGAAGATTGGATACTGAAATTACTGGACTTAACAAGACTACTGAAGATGGAAGATGGAAAATGGAACTAATAGGGATAATAGAACAATGGCTACTGAAATTACTGAACCTAACAGATTCTGATGTGATGGATTAATTGAAATGTTTATTTTGACTATGGTTATGACAATAAGATTATCATAATTAGTAATGAGATGGGTTAATCGATATGCTTATCTGGAAAAAAAAAATTGATAGATATATTTCTTAAAGAATTGAAACCTCTCTTTGACTTTTTGTGGAAAGAATAAAGTAATGTTTATGAGATTTGATGATTAAGTAAGATAACTATTGGAGGAAAGTGATTTTATAATATGACTTAAGAGACAGGATTGTTATATATTATAGACTTATAACTGATCTGATCTTTGACAAATGGGAAGTCAATATTTTACTCTTTATTTTTTATTTTTATTTTTATTTATTTTTTTTTTGTTTAACTATTTTTGATTTTGTTTTTTGTCTTTGAATGTTTTATGATTTTGTCTTGTATGTTTTATGAAAATTTGAATAAAAATTATTGGAAAAAAAAAAGGAAACATATGTTGTATAATGGAAGGGACCAAGGAATTTCAGAAGGAAATCACCCTGTGCTTTATGTAGATCATGAAAATCTATGGAATGCTTTAAAAGAAATGGGGGTGCCACAGCCTCTGATTGTCCTGATGCACAACCTATGCTCTGGACAATAGGCTACTGTAAGGACAGAATATGGAGAAAACGATTAGTTCCTAATCGGAAAGGGTGTGAGACAGGGGTGTATTTTATCACCTTATTTGTTTAATCTATAAGCAGAACATATCATATGGAAAGCAGGATTGCAGCAAGATGAAGGAGGTGTGAAAATTGGAGGGAGAAATATTAATAATTTAAGATATGCAGGCGATACCATACTGCTAGCAGAAACCAGTAATGATTTGAAATGAATGCTGATGAAAGTTAAAGAGGAAAAAACAAAAGTAGGCCTAGAGGTGAACGTCAAGAAGACTAAAGTAATGACAACAGAAGGTTTATGTAACTTTAAAGGTGACAATGAGGACATTGAACTTGTCAAGGATTATCAATACCTTGGCACAGTCATTGACCAAAATGGAGACAATAGTTAAGAAATTTGAAGGCTAGGAGTGGGGAGGGCATCTATGAGAGAACTAGACAAGGTCCTCAAATGCAAAGATGTATCACTCAACGCTAAAATCAAGATCATTCACACCATGGTATTCCTGATCTTTATGTATGAATGTGAAAGTTGGACAGTGAAAAAAGCGGATAAGAGAAAAATAAACTCATTTGAAATGTGTTGGAGAAGAGTTTTGCGCATACTATGAAACAAGACAAATAATTGGGTGTTAGAACAAATTAAACCAGAACTATCTCTAGTAGCTAAAATGATGAAACTGAGGTTATCATACTTTGGACACATCATGAGAAGTCATGATTCACTAGAAAATACAATAATGTTGGGGAAAACAGAAGGGAGTAGAAAAAGAGGAAGGCCAAACAAGAGATGGATTGATTCCATAAAGGAAGCCACAGACCTGAAGTTACAAGTTCTAAACAGGGTGGTTCACAACAGATGCTATTGGAGGTCGCTGATTCATAGGGTCGCCATAAATTGTAATCAAGTTGAAGGCACTAAACAACAACATCTCCAGTTGGGACAACCAGCCTTTTCTCAATTTAAATACATAGCATTAGCTTTGCCTAGCTACTTTCACTAAAAGAATTAAACAGATCATACATAGTAGCCACAGAATGCAGATTGACTGTTTAGAGGTGGAAAATGCAAAACCAGGAGAGGGAATAGAGTGGAGGATCCTGGAAGAAAGCATGGCTGGCTAGGTGGCTGGCTGGCTAGTAGTCTGAACAGGAGCACTCCACACTGCAGCATTTTGTTGCAGATACTATTTGTTTCTACTTAATGAGGGATGGGCTTAGGTGCAAAGCTACTTGAAGTTATTTGAAAATTCTAATTAAGTTGGTGTAGAAACTACAAGTGAATATTGTATTAATTTAATTAAACTTATTTATTTTAAACAAAATGTTCTATGGGCAGCATTCACTGAATGTAACTCTTATTTATACTGATACTATATATTATATTAAATTCTAAGTATGCATAGCAGCTAGGAGACTAAACTGTGAACCAGGAAGCCTATAGTTCAGATCTCACCTCCATTGTGCAGTTGTAAGATGGGTGGGGGGCTGATATAAACCACTATCTCTCAGCCCTCCTCCCAAAAATCTGCAGTATTGAGATAATTCAATATTCACTTACAGTGTTGAAAGAACTACTGAATCTGTGAACCATTTTGACAATTCAAAAACAATATGAATGCTAAGTATTATAATTATTAGCTGAAAGATCACAAAATATGTCTTGAGAGTCAAGTACCTAATAAACCTGTACTTCATTATTATTGAAAAGATAATGTGTTCCTTTACTATGCGTGCTCAGGAGGACACACATCTTTAAATACATTGGCACACTACTTTTCTGTGTTCAGGCAATAAGCCCTTCTGGAAGTCAAATGCTTGGGGGAATTTAGCTCAGATTCTGAGCTAGTGGAAAACTGTTCTCAGTTCCTCCCTGGCCCTATCACTCCCAGAGATAATAGTTACCAGCCCAATAGTTAGCAACATAGCAGACCATTTTGCTGCTTACCCAATGTGGTTTTCAATTACGTTTATTATTTATTTATCCCACTCACTCCATCAAAAAAAAAAAAAGTAGAAGCAGCTCAGGTGGGTTTTACAAAGCTTTGGTGGCAGTGTGTTTGTGAAATCAAGCTATTCTATCTAAAGACCCATTCACATTTTAATGTTTTGTGGTGGCCATTTCCTTGGATTTTAAGATGGGTATCACAATTTCTTGTACACTGCCTTTCCCCCCCTTGTGGTCTAGGAAGTAATTCAGTAGGTGTGCTAATGGTGTGCGAGGCTTTGATTAGATAAGAACCAGGTGGAGAAGCAGAGTGTATTTTGGAGGTCTCATATCTGCTGAAAAAAGGATATGAAGCCCACCTTTTTCATGTTATTAGAAGGCAGCCAATGCATTCTCTCTCTCTCTCTCTCTCTCTGCCTTTTCTGATTAGACCTGTGCAAGTTCATTTTCCCATGTAAGATGGAGATCCTTTGAACCAAGTTGTTGGGGAAACACTCAAAATGGGAGGAATGTGCTTCCTTAGCACAAAGAAATTGTGCGACTGTAGCTAACCAAGTAACAACAACAACAACAAAAAGCGTGTGCAGGTGAGTCATGGTTTGATGGAATTTAAATATGGTTTGTTGGAAGCCAAGTTTTGATTTTAAACTTCTACAGTAGTTGGATAAAAATACAGCAGACACAGCAAACAAAACTCTCAGAGCATGGTATAGTTTGAAGAGAAAGTAAAAGAAGATTTTTCAGACAGAGCACAAGAAGGAACCCATTAAGGGGGGGAAGCTAACTATATATTCCACTAGAAGGGACACATTTTGGAAAAACAGAACACTAAAATATGAAAGGAACTTTAAACAGAACAGATTAATTTCACAAGCAGAATCTGCTTCCAAAGCTAATTTCTGCTATGGACTGCAGAAATTGGTAACAGTTAAAGTCTGGACTCTCTTAAGAGATTTCACTCCCATTTAAAATGCACTTGTTAGTAGTACAAATTACGGGCACTACTGAGATCTCTATCAAGAATCTAGATGAGAGGTAGTCAACATAGTGCTATCCAGATGTTTTAGACTACAACATTTTGTGCTGGCACCCACAGCACTTTTATCAATATATTAAGTGCCTCATTTTTTAATTTAAAAAGGTGTGTGTGCGTGTGCATGTGTTTGTGTTTGTGTGTGTACACAAATAGAGAGAGTTTTCTATGATTTTTCTCTCCTCATCATCAAAAGACAAAATGATAATGGTGGTGCTCATGTGAATGTTAGGCTAGGACAGCCTTTCCCAACTAGTGGGCCACCAGATGTTGTTGGACCACAACTCCCATCAGCCTCAGCCAGCATTGCCAATGGTCAGGAAAGATGGGAATTGTGGTCCAACAACATCTGGTGGCCCACTAGTTGCGAAAGGCTGGGCTAAGATGACCCTGACAGATCAGCCGAAGACCAATGGTCTTGGACAATATAGGGCATGATTTCAAACAAACTGCAGCAAACATATTTCTCACACCAAAATATTTAGAGCCCATCTTTCTATCACATATCAAAAATATGCTGTGATTACTCCCCAGGATATTTTCCCCTCTACTTTTTTTTTATAATATCCAGTTTCCTCTCTTATATTTTCTTTATAAACATGGCTTGGAATAATTAAGATAGAAGAATGAATCAAAAACCTTCCGCAGAACGTCAGAAGAATTTTGATATGCAGCAGAACCCATCTTCCTATGCATTTTGGGATAAAATTGTACTTGTAATGATGTGATTGTGAAGCAATATTTTGAGACAGACTGTATCCAGTCTATGTCAGGGAGCATGGTATGGATTGTGTCAAGAGCCCTACTCAGCTGTTTCTTACTAGTGGGTAAAGAGGCTAGTGAGAATGTGTTGGCTTGTCCATGCTATTCCTGAGTTGCTGCAATGTCACCATGGAGGGAACACTATATATGTACATGTGGTCCTCTCCAGAACGATGTAGAACACACATCAGCCAGAGATGTGCAGCTGGCATGGACCTTGGTGTCTAGGGGATGGAGCTAGTCCAAATATTCTTGGTAGCCCCTTCACACATTGCTACAGCTACAAGAGGTAGCATGTAAAGCTAGAGGATACACTGGAGGAAAATTCACTGCCCAGCATAGTGGGCTGGGGGAGAGGGAATGCCAGACTCCACCACTCTCACCCTGCATGCCCTGTGTTTGGTGGGGAGCAGAAGTGGGCAGGTGCACTGGCTGACATGCATGGTTGTGCAGCATGCATTTGGGATGCTGAAGAAGAGGCACTCACCTAACATAGGAGACAGCACCTTTCCAGAAAAGGGGCTGAGAAGAAAGACAGTTCTCTGCATGCAGAAGCATACAGCGGGGCCTTGGCTGCATTTTTCCCATTGAGAGGACACTATGGATGGCTCTGGCCAGCTGGCTTGCCCGACTGTGATCTCACTGAAGTCAATGGGAGGAATTTGTGTTTTATTGCACCATCCATGTCTGGGGTTGGTGTAAACTTCCACTGTTGACAGGGTTGTTATTATGAATTGAAGGGGTGTAGGGTACAGTGTAAATATGCCATCCACAACTCTACCATTTCAGCTGGTGAAATGGCTCTGCTGGCCCATCTGGGGTGTTCCATCAACATGTTTATTTTCCAGAATGCTTTTAATTGAATCCGCTGAGTCCTAAAGCCTCTTAGCTGGCATCATGAAGTAAATGATTGCATCCTGAATTGTCAGGCATATTCTGTATTTATTTGTCCCATGTGTGCTGCACTGAATTGGCTTTGTACTTTTCCAGTAGTGATCTGACTTGGCTAAGTCAACTGACATCTGTTGCCACCTTGGCAACAGTGGTGTTGTTATCCCTGATGTCCATCCAAACCTCCATGCATTTTCTAAATGACTTGTCCTCCTCCATTTCTGTAGTACTTGTTTTACCAATGAAAGTAGCTGTTGCAATGACAAAAAAATAAATTATTCTGCACTAACTAGCTCTTTTACTGGTTGGTAGACCACAGGGAATGTTAAATCCATCTTGGTGCATGATTCAGTAGTTTTAGTTCTTTTCAATGTTTCAGTTAAAAAGTGCTCATTTTAAATAAACACTTTTTATATCAACTGTTACTAGGGTTGCCAGGTTCCTGGCCTGAGACTGATCCTGTATCTTTAGGAGAAGAGAAAGTCAGCCAAGTGCAGGTGTTCTTGCAACACTGTAATGAGAAAAACCACAAGGTGGAATTCTCCCTTCTCCCTGCACAACTTTTAAAGATACAGAAGACCTCTGGGAGGCCAGGGCTGGCAACCAAGAGGCCTTCTGTATCTTTAAAAGTTGTGCAGGGGGAAGGCAGAATTCCACTTTGTGGTTTTTCTCATTACAGTGTTGCAAGAACACCTGCACTTGGCTGACTTTCTCTTCTCCTAAAGATACAGGATCAGTCTCAGGCCAGGAACCTGGCAACCCTAACTGTTACCATTGCAATATTACTACCTTTATTTTTCTTTAGGAACTACATGCATGAATAAATAGTATGAATAATATGCACAGCTGTCAGGAACAGATGTATGGATTTCACATTTTTGCCTCCATTCCTGTTTATTCTCATGTCCCAGAATGGATTCCTATCATGTAAATATGACTACTTTTTTTAAGTTAAAAATTAAAATGGTCCAAATAGATTTGCCTCATTTTGAATGTCCAAATCCATCATATATAATTTTAAGTGCTTTAGAGTGCACACTTCACATAAATTATGTCCATAATCTTTACAACAGGGCCCTCCAGATGTTATCTGATTACAACTCCATATACCTGTCCATGCTGGTTGGGGCCTCCAGGGCAGTTTTGGATATACAGAACCAGAGAGAAAGAGAGAGCAAGAGAGCTCAGAATTTCTAGCTGGAATTAGTTGGAACTTGGGACTAACTTCTGTCTGCTATAGGGGTGTCTGCTTCCACTTATGTTCTGCTTGTATGTTTGTGAATAAAGCAAACATGACAAAAATACTGTAAATCTCCAGCACTCTCTTATCTAAAGCAAACAGAAGGTAGTATTCAATGCTAGTCCTACTCAGAGTAGACCAACTGAATTTCAATGTGCATACTGTGAACAAAAAGTAGTTGAATGTTGCAGCACTCAGAAGTGAGGAGGGTACTGCTCCAGAATGTTGCACCACTTAGAAGTAAGGAGTGTGTAAGATAATCCTACCGGATATGGCAGTAGGTTGAGCAGGTAGGGTTGAACCGGAAATATTTATTTACTTATTCATATTTGTTAAAAACTCTTTAGCATAGTTCTCTGGTAACTCTGTGGCAGAGGTGAGATGCGATGGAGGACTTCCTTGTTCCTCAGCTCATTATGCTAGTTCACAAACTTGTTGTTTATGTACCTGTATCAATTTCAGTAAACCTGGTCTTTGACAGCATGTTAGACCATTCTAACAACCCAGCTGTGGGTGGGTCCAGTCTATGACGACTGGAAAAAACCCAAAGCTCACAGTAGGGGGAAAAGCTATTCTCCAGCAGTCCCCTTTGGGACAAAGCTAAAGCAGCAACAAAGTATGAGTGCCTTCTGGCTCATGTCCTCTACTGGAGTCTTATAGGGCCAAGTTATACAATCAGCAGAATTCATGAGTTTTTTTCTGAAACATACTACTTCAATGTGTTCGGTGTGTGAGCTACATGTTTGAACACTCACTGCCCCCAAATTAAAAAAAAATCCTTGCATAGAGAAAAAGTAGAATACCAAAATGAAAGCTTAAAGTGACACCTTCTCCTTGACATGTAATATTTTTATGTGCAACACATTTTCTGTGGGGAAACCTGCAAACCCATACCTGCAGCCTAAAGTGGTACAGTATAGGAAAAAGCTTTACCACTAGTCTACTTTTTTGGCCTCAGAGGGCCAAGTAGTGTTGAAGGGTTGCCAAGAATGTTTCAAATGGGAGCATTTGGACTGGCCTAGTTAATGATGTGGATATTTTAGACTGGCAGAGATTGCCAACTGCTCACCTCAGTACACCCAGGTTGGATGTGCGAGCTGAGAAATCCCAATAAGTATTTTGGTATGCTCCCAGATATCAAGTAAAGACACAGACCTTCTTGATCAAAAAGGGCTTTCAGACTCACACAGGCACAACAGCCTGGCAAGAATGAGAGCGCCTGTTTATTTGCTAGCATTGGAATATATAGTTTTCCTCTGCACCAAACAGCAATAAAACAACAGGATAATAAAACAGAAGAATAACAATCTTACACTACATATCAAAAAGTCAGGATGTTCTTCTTTGAAACCCAAACCCCTTAGATAGGGCCATCCTTGAGATAAGGAATGGAATGTATGGAAAAGTAACACTTTTGGGGTCATAAACAAAGACCTACATACAGGAGGTGTTTGGGTGAAACATTTGGGGGTCATCTTCATTGATTAACAATGTTCTTTAAACAATAGTGTGAGGAACCAACTACAGAGGTTTCTTTCAAGTCATATGAAATGAAACATACACAAGTAATAAGTCTTTTATTATTCAAAGGGAGGAAGAGATATAGGAAAGAGGGGGGAAGCAGAAAGAGTGTAAAACATTCAAGGATGGCTGACTGATTAGCATTCCTTAAGTGACCAGCAGACTTAGAGGCACCACCAAATTGTTTAGCTTCATGAGAAATGAAACCTAAAGTGGGTCCCAAGAAAGCAAGTCCCATGATTCTATGCAACTTTGGTTCACCACTATTACTAGCAGGCCTAAGAAATGAATTAAGGCAATAAGGGATCCAAAAATTACTCAACATTAACATGCAGCAAAATGTCCCCATTATGGTTGGAGGAAGAGGAAGGAAGATGTTTTAATGACCCAGCCTTGGAAATGTGTAGTTAGAGTCAACATAAAAACTAGGGAGATGAGAATGTTTCTTTCTGTGTTTAATTGGACACCTCCTTTTTATCCAAGGATAATACTTTGATGCTAACATTACAATGCCAGTTTGTGCAGGTGATATATACTGTAGTAATACACATCATTTCTAGGGCAACAGTGTGAACCCAGCTGACCACCTCCTGTTCCACTTCATGATAAATTGTTAAGAGGAATGTCAAGCCATGGCATGTTCTTCTAGGATGGTGATTTTCCTTGTAACCTAATTGTGCCCTTTTTATCATCTATTCATGAATGGATAGTTGTAGGTATCCTCACTGAGGAATTCTCCTCTCTGAGCATGCACACAAGTTAGGAGACCATTTTTTCTTACTGCTGGTTGGAGCTGCAGAGAACAGATTTCCAGAGCTTGGAAAAGTTACTTTTTTGAACTACAACTCCCATCAGCCCAATCCAGTGGCCATGCTGGCTGGGGCTGATGGGAGTTGTAGTTCAAAAAAGTAACTTTTCCAAGCTCTGCAGATTTCTGCATTAGGTTCCTTTTGAGAATACACCATGTTGCACACAAAGGGGGCTAGCTGATGTTGCCCACTGGTTTCCATGGTAACCAGCTGGCATCCAGCAGTCCATTGTGACACAAATGCAGTCCTGTTTCTTCCTAATGACATAAATATTCACGACTTTGGTGGCGCTATTGATAAAAGCCTATATTTTCGGACTTCCCGGAAGGAGTGCTGGCTGGTGGCTGTCTCTGAGGGAGCTCTATCTCAGAGAAAGCTTTTTTCAGTTTAAAGTCAGAGGAATCTATGACTGGCGTAAATGTTCTCCAAGATAAAAGGAGAACCGAAGATTATCCACGTAACTTCGTTGAGTGGCAGATAGCTGGATTTGATCAGGAATCCCCTGAGATAAGAAGGCTACCTGGCAACGGAAGACGGAGCTTGGATTTCCAACATGCTGTGCTGAAAGTAAGCAGACTTTTTTTTTCTCTTTAAAAACGTTTTTAACGAGCTAGCCTCCATCTGTCTAAATCTTACCTTGGACTTAAATTACTACTGTAAAAGAGGATTGTTTACGAATCAGCTAATTAAGAAACTTGGGTGAATCACACTTTTTTTTTGCATAAAGTTAAGGAAGAAGGGAGCAATACAAAGAACTTGTTTTACTTTTTTTATATGACAAAAAGCTGGCTTAAATTTGGAATTATAAAGATCAAAACGAATAAGAGGCAACCTATTGGACAAGATAATTTGATTATTTGAAGGAAATATATCTGAGACTATTTTTTATTCCTTTCTATTTCGGATTATGTTTTTTTTTTTAACGAATCTGCTGTTCGTGTATGTCATTAACTGCTGGACGCTGAGAACTGGATTTGTTTTACATTCTTGAACGTGCCGGAGATAAGAACTGTGTTGGCTAAGATCATACTAACAAGCCTGATTATATTAACTCTTTTGTTGTTGAGGAAAAGTCAGAAACAGCTTGCCACTAAGTTTGGGAACATTGGTTAATAATAGAAAAAGTTTTACCTTTTTGAAATGACAACCAGGAAAACAGCCAAAGTTTTAGAGCGAAGAGTTTCAACTGATACACAGGAAGGAATAGACATGTTTCAGAAAATTATGGAGGGGTTTAATGACTTTAAACAAGAGATGAAACAAGAGATGAAACAGGACAGACAACAATTTAAAGATGAATTTTACAATATGAAAAAGGATTATAAAGATTTACAAGATCATATCAAAACAGAAGTGGGTGAGATTAAAAATAATATTGGGCAATTAACACAGGAAGTAAAAAATGTTAAAGATAAGGTGCAAACCTTAGAGAATAGAATTGATAGTGTAAATGTGGAATTAGAAAAAAAATTGGACTATTTTGCTGTTATGGAACTTAGAGATAAAGAATATTGTTTGAGATTCCGTGCAATTCCTGAGGAAACAGGTGAAGATATCAGAGAGAAAATTGTTACTGTCTTAGCAAAATCCTTGGAAATGAATGAAGACCGGATGGAATTTGAAATAGATACAGTTTACAGAATTAATTCCAGATATGCAACAATGAAAAAAATCCCAAGAGATGTACTTGTTAATTTCTTAAAAAAAAAGACTAGAAATATGGTATTGCAATATCATTTCAACAATGGTTTCAAAATTGACGGTAAAGAAATACTGGTGATGAAGGAAATTCCTATTAGACTTTTACGAAAGAGAAAAGAATATGCTTTCTTCACAGAAAAACTTAAACAATGTAAAATTCAATTTAGATGGGATGTTCCAGAGGGAGTGATTTTTATATTCAGACAACAGAAGTATCGATTAAATACTGTTCAAAAAGCAAGGGATTTCTTGAGAAAAGCTTCAAAAGATATGGAAGAAGATAAACTCAAATACATGGATACAATTCCTGGGAAACAAAGTCAACAGA
Source organism: Rhineura floridana (assembly GCF_030035675.1). Taxonomy (NCBI): domain Eukaryota; kingdom Metazoa; phylum Chordata; class Lepidosauria; order Squamata; family Rhineuridae; genus Rhineura; species Rhineura floridana. Next base: position 188,024,969 of record NC_084480.1, on the reverse strand, counting down.
AACAGTTAGAAGAAGAAAAGGATGATGATGAATCAAAGGGAGCAACAGGTACAGACTTTTCCCAAATACATGCTTAAAAATGGATTACAAATATTTGACTTGGAATATAAATGGAGCTAATTCGGCGCAGAAGAGAAAGAAAGTATTTCATTATTTGAAAAAATTAAAATTGGATATAATTTGTTTACAAGAAACTCATATTAAGAAGAAGAAAGACTCCAAATATTTAATCTGTAAAAATTTGGGTGAAGAATTTATTTCGGCAGGATCAAAAAAAAAAAATGGTGTGGTCCTTTATATTAATTCACAATTGTCTCCTAAACTGATATTATTGGATGATAGTGGTAGATTTGTGGGAGTTGAAATTACCATACAGGGTACAAAAATTTTGATAGTGGGCATTTATGCTCCCAATGAAGATAAAACAAGGTTTTATACTGGACTTATGGAAAAATTATCAGAGTTTGTATATGATCATTGGTGTGTCATGGGTGATTGGAATAGGGTAATTTCACCAAAACTGGATAGACTTTCTGAGAAAAATATTAAAGAGACACAGGGCAAATTGCCGAAGATTTGTTTTGAATTGATGGAAAATTTGGAATTGGTGGATGCTTGGAGACATATAAATAATAATGCAAAGGAATTTACCTATTTTTCAGAAAGGCATAAAACATTTTTGAGGATTGATATGATTTGGATGTCTAAAAGTTTAGTGAAAGATATTTTCAAGATGGATGTACTACCAAAAACTTTTTCGGATCACAATCCAGTGATACTGACTTAAAAAAAAATATCTTGGATTTAGATGGAGACTAAATGAATCTTTATTACAGAATGATAAAATAGTGCAGGAATGTAAGAAGAAATTAAAAGAGTTTTTTGAACACAATTTATATAAAGGAACAGATGAAAATATTGTTTGGGATACAAGTAAAGCATTTATGAGGGGATATTTTATCAAATGTAACTCTGAATTAAAAAAGAAGAAACAACAGAAAATGCAATTAATTTTGGAAGAAATAAAACAAAAAGAGGAAGAATTGAAAAAGAATCCAACTAAAGCTTCTACTGTAAATCAAATTAAAATGTTACAGAAACAAGTGTCAATGTTGACAGTTAGAGAAATTGAAAGGAAATTAAATTTTGCTAAACAAAGGACTTTTGAATTTGCAAATAAACCGGGGAAATTGTTAGCATATAAATTAAGAAAAGAACGACAAAAAAATCTTATTTTAAAGATACAAGAAGGAGATGAGATGTGGACAGACAATGTAAGAATCCAAAGGGTTTTCCATCAATATTATTCAACTTTGTACAAGTGTCAGGAAATTCCCTCTGAAAAAACAGAAGAGTATATATCTAAACAGAATTTGCCGAAAATTACAGATTTTCAGAGACAAGCTATTAATGGTCCTATTACGTCAAGAGAAATATCTGAGGCTATAAGTAAAATTAAACTAGGAAAGGCACCGGGACCGGATGGACTATCAGCTATGTATTACAAATGCTTGGAGGATGAACTTTTATTACCTTTACAGTATACAATGAACTCTATTTTACAAGAGGGGAAGATACCGGATAGTTGGAAAAATGCCAATATAACATTAATACCTAAAGAGGAGCAGGATCTAACCAAAACAAAAAATTATCGGCCAATATCTTTATTGAATAATGATTATAAAATTTTTACAATGATTTTGGCTGAAAGAATGAAAATAATATTGCAACAATTTATTCAGGAAGATCAAGCGGGGTTTCTACCTAAAAGACAATTACGTGATAATGTCAGGAATGTTTTGAATGTGTTGGAATATCTAGAACAACGAAATGACATACAAGCTGCTTTGATTTTCTTGGATGCTGAGAAAGCATTTGGTAATTTGAATTGGAAATTTATGTTTAAGGTTTTAGAGCAAATGGATTTTGGAGATAATTTTATAAAATGGATCACATCGATTTATACATCACAGAAGGCACAGATAATTGTCAATGGGGATCTAATGGATTCATGTGAAATACAAAAGGGTACAAGACAGGGATGTCCATTGTCCCCTCTTTTATTTATTTATTTTGGTTCTAGAAGTGCTGCTTAGAGACATAAGGCAAGACAAAAGGATTTCGGGAATAAAGATAAAAAAAGAGGAATATAAATTGAGAGCTTTTGCTGACGACTTGATAATTGTATTAGAAAATCCCTTGGAAGGAATCAAAGTATTGATGGATAAACTAGAAGAATTTGGATCATTAGCAGGATTTAAGATCAATAATAAAAAAACGAAGATGTTGGTGAAAAATTTATCTTTAAGAGATCAAAAAGAGTTAATGGAGAAGATAGATTTTAAAATAGAAGAAAAGGTGAAATATTTAGGTATCATTATGACAAATAAAAATTCAAAGTTGTTTCATAATAATTATGAAAAATTATGGACAGAAATTAAGAAAGATTTGTTAAAATGGAATAAATTACAGTTGTCATTAATGGGTAGAATATCTGTAATAAAAATGAATGTATTGCCGAGAATGATGTTTCTATTTCAAACAATACCTGTCATATCCTCTGATTTACCTTTTAAACAATGGCAAAAAGATATTTCTAAATTTGTTTGGCAGGCGAAAAAACCAAGAGTTAAATTTAAATTATTACAAGACGCCAAAGAAAGAGGAGGACTGGGATTACCAAATTTGAGACTTTATTTTGCTGCTTGTTGCTTAGTCTGGATAAAGGAATGGATTGTATTGAGAAACAAAAGATTATTGGATTTGGAGGGCCACAACCTGAAGTGGGGATGGCATGGATATCTATGGTATGACAAAGTAAAAGTTAATGTGGATTTTAATAATCATTTTATAAGACGTCCTTTGTTGAAAATATGGAATAAATACAAAACAAGGCTTTTTTCGAAAATACCACTATGTGTTTCAAGTCAAGAAGCATTTTATAGAAGAGAAATGGCTGGAAAAGAGAAATGGTTAACTTATCAAGAACTATTAGAAAATGTGCATGGAGAATATATAATGAAAGAGAGAGAACAACTAATAAAGGAAGGATATAGTTCTCAATGGTTTGCCTATTTACAATTGTTAGAAAGATACAAAATGGATAAGAAAATGTATGGATTTGAAATAAATAAATCTGAATTTGAAATAGGTTTGTGTACAAATGATGAATGTATAATTGCAAAAATGTATAAACTTTTATTGAAAATGGATATGGAAGAAGAACAAGTAAAAGAGTGTATGGTTAAGTGGGCAAAAAATTTTGGTTATAATATACAAATGGATCAATGGGAAAATATGTGGAAAAAAGGTTTGAAATTTACATTATGCTATAATCTTAAAGAAAATTTTTATAAAATGATGTATCGTTGGTACATGACTCCAGAAAAGTTGTCAAAAATGTATAGTAATGTTTCTAATGTATGTTGGAAATGTAAGCAACAAGAAGGATCTTTTTATCATATGTGGTGGTCGTGTAAACAGGCAAAATTATTTTGGGCACAGATAGGTAGGATGATGCAAAAAATCTTAAAGATAAATATTCAGTCAAAGCCAGAATTCTTTTTATTGGGTTTTATGGATAAACAAAAGGAAAAGAAATATGGAAGAATAATATTATATATGATCACGGCAGCAAGATTATTATATGCTCAAAAGTGGAAAATGGAATCAATACCAACAATGGAAGAATGGCTATTGAAATTAATGGATTTAGTTGAGATGGACAAATTGACATGCCTTATCAGAGAAAAAACGACAGATACATTTCTTAAGGAATGGAAGCCTCTTTTGGACTTTTTGTTGAAAGAAAAAAATGAAATGATGACAATGGGATTTGACGATTAATTAAGATAGACTATGGAAAAAAGTGAATTTTGTATGTTTCAGGAGACAGGTTTGATATATATTATATACTTATAGCTGATCTGTAACAAATCGGAAGTCAAGTTCTTTTTATTTATTTTTTGTTGTATTGTTTTTGTTGTATTTGTATTTTGTTTTATAAAAATTTGAATAATAGAGCTCAACTGATCCTGCAATTTATGTGCTGGTCCGTGCAAAACCATGTTAAAAAAATAAATAAAAACGATTTTAGTCTGACAAAGGCTAGCAGCAACAGTAAAAAAAAAAAAAAAAGATAAAAGCCTATATTTTCATCTGGAATAATTTCATAGCTCTTGATGAATTTCTCTGCAGACTAGCTTCATGTACCAGCATCTCTTGCAAAGAGCCAGGCAGTTCTAATATTTCCAAGGGTGAGCAAAAGGTGGCCTTGGTGGAGAGAAAATGAGGCCTTTGGGGTATATATTCCCTGATCCTGTTTGTAGGGTTGCCAACTAGCCAGAAAAAAAATAGTCTGAATAGTTTTTTTTCACCACTAGGCCAGTATCCAGAAATGCTTGTGTTAAAGCCAAATAGGCTGGACAGAATTTCTTCCTGATTATAATCAAGCAGTGGCATTTTTACTTAGTGCTCAGCTCATGCTTAATTGTGGAGCCCATACATAAGCACATAGGCAGCAGATTTCTGAACTTGGCCATGTGTGCCATTTCACATGCCATTGCAATTGAGATTATGGCATGTGTGAGTGCTATTCCCTCTGAGTGTGTTCCTCCCATTGGTTCTGTTGAGGTAAGGAGAATAAAGGTGGCAGCTGTGGAGAATGCTCTCACATCTGCTTCTCTATGAAGTTCCTCCAGTAGACACCAAGTGCGAGCTTACCTGCTGTGCTTGTCAGGACCAACAACAGGACCAAACAGCTTGTCCTGGTCCCATAAAGCTGCAAGCCAATAGAAGCCTGGAATAGATTGGCCTATGGCATGAGTCAGTCGAGCAGCAGCTACCCTGATTCAAGGTAGCTTCCTAAGCAGGGCAGAACCTGGAAAAGCTCCCAGTGCAAAGCTTTTGTCCTGCCCAAAGTTGAGATGCAGCTGTGATTTCCCCCCTCTTTTTATTAAAGTTACAGTTACATCAAAAGCAGTGCGCCTTATGAACCTAACTACGCTTTCTAGGAACTTTTCCCTGCCGAACTCTGACTAAGCATGGCTCTGCAGTGCTACAATGTTGACTCAGCACCAAACCCCTCCCCTGAGCCCCCTTAAGTACCCTTGGGTGCTTTCATGCAAAGCTGTTGGCTCCTCCTTAACGACTGTTGAAACGTCTGCTTCTGCCTTTGGCGCGCGGACAGTGAAGGGGGTTGCCTCTCAGCTTCCCCCTCCAAGAGTGATGGGTGACCAGCTTGCTTGACTGTGGGAAACTGCAGGGAGCACTGCTGGGAAACGTCAGGTGAAGCAGGCAGTGCCTCCACTGCAGGTGCAGACAAGGGAGGTATGTGTATGGAACAGTCATCAAAGGAGCAGTCTCTGACAGCTCTGGTGGCACTTTGGTGGGGGGGCAGGATCGGAGGGAGTCAAAGTGTCAGTGACTGGGACTTGTGCACTCTGAGGACCCTCCCCGCTGTTTGTCCCCTCTCCCAGCTCATCTTCCCAGTCCTCCATGTCAGTATCTGATGCCTCAAAACCTCCCCCTCTAACCTGGGGCACAACAGTTCTAGGAGAAATGGGTGTTTCTTGGACAAGGCAGTGAAAGACTGCCATGCCCTTTTGAAGGGGAGCACTGTGGGTAGTTGCCTTGGGCCTCACACATGAACGAGGCCACATCAACATTGGCATTGTTGCCATTTTTTTAAAAAAAAGAGACCCACTAACTTGAGCTCCATAAACCTAATGGGGGGGAAATCACATAAGCACTATGAAGTGGCAATATTCTTCTGTTGATAGCCTTAGCTAATAGCAGCAGCCCAGCCCATCCATAGTCAGATCCATGTGGGACTCTCTCCTGGCCAGGGCTGGTGCTGTCATTAGGCCAACTAGGCAGCCGCCTAGGGGGCAGACCTCAGAGGGGTGCAGTACTGATCTTTGAGGGGCACAGTTTTATACAGATTGTTTTTTTTAACCCTTGGAAAAAATGCAAATGAAATAAATTTAGCAGTTTCAAGTTTTGTGCTTTTCATTTTTGCTACAAGACATCTGTTTTTGAAAATTGAAGTTAGCAATTTTTGGGTGTGTGTGCAAGTAGTTAGCCTTGCCTAGGGTGCAAAATAGCCTGGCACCGGCACTGCTCCTGGCTCCTATCACTGCTGGATTCTGATTGGTCAGGAGACTTTGGCATGAGAAGAAAGAGAGAGCCATTCTCTTCTCTGGGCTAGCTCCCAGTTTTGAAGGAGAAAGAGCATTCTACACTGTTGCTCTCCACAGAGTGTTCACCAATATTTTCAAGATGTAAGAAATAATTCTAGAACATTAGGAGCCCTTAACTGATCATCATATGAAGTTATCAGTGTTATGATAATAGAAATGATGCCAAAAATAACCAATATGACATTCTGAACAGGGATTGCTGTACTATGTTTGTGCATCTGCTTTTTGTCTTCTTGTTGTTATTAATTAATTAATATAATCATGTATGAATTGCTTCCCATGAGGCATCCCAAAGTGATTTACAATATAGTAATAACATATATAAAAATTACATATCTAAAAACAGTTAAAACAATCGCATATTTAAAAACAATTATCAATGCAAAACAGTTTACTACAACAGCACATACAGTACATAAAATCAGTTCAAATCTAAGACAGATACTAACTGGGATTAAGATTTTAGAAGGCTTGTTGAAAGAGGAATGTCTTTAGTTGAGAAGAATGAATTTCCTGATAGGGTGGTAACTGCAGGATGCCTTCTCCTGCAGAGTGCAGCAGTTGGTTGGGTATGTAGGGGATGATGTGATCTTTAGGTATGCTGGCCCCAAGCTATATACAGTAGCTCTATCTACACCAATATCAGCACCTTGAACCTAGCTCAGAAGCTAACTGGCAGCCAGTGCAATTCTTTCAGCAGAAACATAATCTGACGACACTATTCCAGACACTATTCCAGTCCAGATGAGCTGCCATATTTTGCACTAGCTGCAGCTTCTGGGTCAGCCCTAACGACAGCCCCATACAAAGAGCTACTGTACAAAGAATACAGTAATCCAGTCTGGAGGTTAACAGCACATGGATGACAGTGGTCAGGCTATTCTGATCCAGAAACAGCCATAGCTATCTTATCAACAGAAGATGGAAAAAGGTACTCCTAGTCTTGTTCTTAATATATCCCTTAATATATAACCTTCTCACGGGGGTAGAATATATCCTTCACTTCAAATAATTTTCTGTTGGAGTCCATTAGGCCTCTTGGGTGAAGCCTGGGTAGTCTTCTGCATTAGTGCTGTCAAATTCCCAGTTCTGAGGATTTTCTGTAGGCTTCTAAATGACATGGAATATGACCCAAGCAACAAAGTATGTGCATGCATGCACAGACACACACAGACACAGAAAATGCACAGGTATCTTGTAATGGAACATGCTGCACATGTGAATTATAAGATGTGTTGTAGCAGTATACACTATGTGTATTAAATTACAACGGGTCCCATCAGAAATTCTTGGACCCACCAAGAGAGAATTCTGGATACACCCTGTATACATTGCAAGTGAATCCAGTATTTTTTTAAAATTCTAATTTTAGAGAGCTAAAATCTTAAAATTCTGCTTCTGATGTCATACGTAATTCTTTTTAAAGGATTATGTGCATATTTAGGGATTTTTTCCACTTGAGGGAGAAATGACTGACACATGGTACAGCAGGAAGGGGGAGGTGCCTCTGGGCCTCTCAAAGTCTTAAAAGGTTGTGAGCAGCAATAATGAATGCCCAAGCCCTGCCCCTAGTTTATGAGTTGTGAAGAATCTAGAACAGCATAATCTTGACTTGGATCCTGGTAATCTATCAATTTTGGGTGGCCTCCAGCTGCTGCCTCTGGGTGGCATCCAACTAACTCATTCTGTCAGCACAAGGATTTCCATGTGTGCAATGGAACTTCCTCCATCTCCAATCCCCATGTGTGTCCTGCACCCTCTCAAATCTGCTTCAGAGGGTAGGGGGAACCCACAGAACAGATTTAGGGGGCACGTGGGGGGAGAAGGGCAGAAAACTCCATTAAGCAAGAGGAAATCCTTGTGCTGAGGGAACAAATTAGTTGGATACCTCCCTCTGACTTCTCTGCTGAGATCTTACAGTGGAATAAGGGGCATGAGTGACTGGAGATGAGCTACAGATGTCAAGACTGATTCCTAGGATTTCAGACAAACTGAACATGATTAATTGGGGCAATGTGGTTACATTTAAAGGGGATCAGGCAGTGTCCTTGATGTGAGAATTGTAGCATTATCAAGCACTTATCAAGCACATTATCAAGACTGTCCCTATTTTCACCTGTGAAATGTTGACAGGTATGCTGTCCTGTTGTGCTAAAACCAGTGCTGGGTGGATGCAGATTGTTGGATTCTTACTGCTACTGCTACTGCTAGTACTTTCTGATCATTCTCATGCTGTCTCACATCTAGCAGTCAGAGATTGATGTAATAATCTAAATAAATCATGGGAAGAATATAGGTTGCCTGTGAAAGAATGATAAGAACGTGTAGCTAGCAGTTGGTAAGTTTCTTTGCACATTTCAAAGTCTGACTTGGTTGTTTCAGATCAAATGTGGAATTGTGTTTCCTCTAGAGATAGAGACAGAAATGCACATAAAGCATCAAGCCACTTGGAGGCCATGAATTCTTGTTGCCAAGAAGATCAACTGCAAAACTATGCAACGACTAAAAGAAAAAATGAATTAATTTCTAGCTCAAGATTTAAACCTCTGTCAGCAAAGCAATGTTAGCCTTAGGTCTGTTAGAAATCAACAATTTACAGAGCAACAAATATGTTGCTGTTGCTCAGATGTGGGACAGGTTCCAGACAATTTTCATTCAGAGATTCCAGGCGCAACACATTTTCCCACTACTTAGATGGAAATAGTTTGTTGCTAGAAAAATACAATTATTTCCCCAGCTAGCAGGGCCATTGCAATTTGGGAACACTATCTGGACTGTAGTGTGTTATATGGGCACATATTAGCTAGCATATGATTTCACTGGTGATGGAGAATTGAACCAACAGAGATAAATGTATAGTTCTGTATTTAGGCAGGGGGAACTGGATGCACAAATACAGGATAGGTGGCATCTGGCTTGACAGGAAAGGAGTTTTAGTAGTCCACAAGCTAAACATGACTCAGCAATATGCACTGACAATGAAAAAAGGATAATGCAATTCTAGGTTGCATCAATGGAAGTATAGTGTTCAGATAGCAAGAAGTAATGGTACCGCTTTGTTCTGCTTTGGTTAGACCTCATCTGGAGTACTGTGTCCAGTGAGGAGCCTGGAGACCAAGGCCTATAACAAAAGGTTGAAGGAGTTGGGTAATTGGGTATGTTTAGCCTGAAGATGATACGGTTCAATATTTGAAGGGCTGTCACAATAGATGATGGAGCAAATTTGTTTTTTTTTTATGCTCTAGAGCAGCTTTTCCCAATTAGTGGGCTACCAGATGTTGTTGGACCACAACTCCCATCAGCATCAGCCAGCATTGCCAATGGTCAGGAAAGATGGGAATTGTGGTCCAACAACAGCTGCTGGCCCACTAGTTGGGAAAGGCTGCTCTAGAGTGTAGGACCCAAACCAGTGGGTTTAAATTATGTCAAAAGGGTTTTCGACTAAATATTAGGAAGAACTTACAGATGATATGTTCTGTTTGACAGTAGAACAGACTGTCTCAGAAGGTGGTGGACTCTCTTTTCTTAGAAGGGTTTAAGTAGAGACTGGATAGTGACTTATCAGGGATGCTGTAATGCATCTCCTGTATTGGGTTAGACTAGATGCCCCCTGAGCTCACTTCTAATTCTATGATTCTATGATAAGCCACACTTCTTTTCCCTTATTGTCAACACATGATGTTGTGACTGACAGTAGTGCTCAGGACACAAAGAGTGGTCTCCCACAAGAATAAAATGTGCCAGCTTCAGTGCAAAGAATACAGGAGTTTCTTCTATTACCCCAGATAGGTCATCTTCAGATTTTTGCCTTGAGACTTTAGCTGGATTCTAAGGTGAAGCTGATGAAGTTTCTCTGATTTTTGATTCGAAGTAACTCCCATGAATGTTCCTGTTTAGCTGTGTGGGGAGTATGGATGAGCATTTCTTTTTCCACACTGGAGTGCACATCATTTAGCCTTTAAAAAAAGTCTAGATGATGTTCATGGTTGTACCCCTCAGCCCTTGAGCAAGGCTACCCCCCACATTCATTCTGCATGGAAAGATATAGTCTATGGAGTGGACTTCTCCTCAAGATTTTTCTGTGAACCAGGATGGAGGATTATTCTGGGGCACAAGAATACAAGAAAAGCCTGCTGGATCAGGCTAATGGCCCATCTAGTCTGACATTCTGCTCTCACAGTGGCCAACCTGCTACCCATGGAAGCCTATACGGGCATACATCACTATCTTTTTGCTATGCATTAAGTATGAACTGTGATTATGCTATCACCTTTTGGCATGACTGGCAGGACTATCTTGCAAAAATTAAATTGTGCTAGGTAGTACATCGTTTGATCTGATCATCTGGATGAGGATTTTGACATGGCGTGCAAACCCCAAATGAATTAAAAGACCTCTTTCCCCCATGAGCAGACTGTACCCATAACATTTCCAAATCTGCCTTAATTTGTTGTGCACTGATTCCCCAAATACCTCTGCTGATGGGAGCAGGCACTACATGATGGCTCTGGTTTACATGGTTAATTGTTGCTAAACGTTATGGCTTGTGTGTGTGTAAAATCCACTGTGATTATACTGATTCTCCCAGGGGGCTGTAATGTGCCTTCCTGTTTCAAGTTCATTCTCACTGGGGATTTCTTAGAGAGCAAGCCAGGCCAAGAGAAAAGGGAGTGGTGACAGGTGTATAAAGATAGCCCTAAGCTTCCCACTTATGGCATGATAATGTGTATTTTAAAGAAATGGCTGTCTGCAGCTCAAGATCAATGTTTCCAAGGGCTGAAGTGTTAGAAAGGGTAAAATCAGTTGAAATACTGATGTGTCATCTCTTTCACTGTTTATCCTTGTTCCCCCTTTAGCCTAATTGAAATCTTAATACTTCTTAAAGATAGAGATTGACCTTTAGATTGGAATGAGCATATTTCATTAATTGCTGTCGAAATCCCTTAACACATCGATACAGTTCTATTAGTTTCAAAGTGTCAGCGAGCAAATGGCTTCTCGTATTCTAGTGATCAAACACCCAAATACCAACTGTAAAATCTGCCGCCTTTTAATAAAGAAATGTCATCCACACTGCTGTGAGCCATTACAAATATCTTATAGGAACAGAATCTTCATGGATTCTGGTTCTGTTGGAGCTATTGTGTTTTAAAATGATTGAGGACCAAAGCAAATGTGACACTGAGCTCTGCGTATGTTTCCCCTGAAGGCAGGGCAGCCCAAAACATTGTGCTGCCTGAGACAAAGAACAAGATGTCACCCTCTCTCACTTCCATGTACAGAAGCTAACTGGACTGGCAGCTGAATCTCACTTCAACACTAGTGACGGGATAACATTCTCCACTGCTCCTGAGATAGCAGGCCAGGTTAGGGTGGCCAAGACAGGCCATGTGGCAACTGGGCATAATGGCTTTGGGGACTCAAGAGGAAAAAGTGAGGGTTGCTGCTGCCGCTCAGCATCTGACGCCTGAGGCCTCACTCTGCCTAATGGTAGGACTAGCCGTACTCAAAAGTTGCATTCCGGATCTGGAGGAAGGGCAGATAAGGAGAGGGATGTGTAACTCTTTCCCTGCCAAAAAAGAGTCCCCCCCCCTTCAAGTTGTCTTTCTCTCCAGAGGAAAAGAAAACGGGATTGAAGTGTAAGCCCTCTTAATGCAATTTAGGCAGTAATTGAAAGATGGTTATATCATAGTGATAAAGAATCCAAGTGTGAGCCCAAGTTCTTCGTTCAAATCCAATCTCAGTCATGAACTCATTAGATGAGCTCAGGCAAGCTGTTGTTTCTCAGTCTGAGCTCCCATTTGCCATAGGAAAATAATGGCAAGATACTGGCCTATCTTGCAAGGCTGTTGTGTGTCTGAGATAATATGAATGCAGATCTTTCTAATATCAAACAACGAACAAAAGCCATAAAATTCTCAATAGTTTAAAGAGTATTTTCTTATGGTTGTCTACATGGCTTACATGAATATAATAAGGAATGTTCCATACTATATGGGAATTTAATTGATGGTGTATGGTGTCATTGTATTAGTTTCCCCCCCATAAAGAGTCTAATGTCAATAAAGGGTCTAGATGTTAAACTAGACATAAAGCTGCTGCCTCTTGATATCCCTTTCCCCCTACTTTGCAATGTGTAAGCCACCTGCAGGTCCTGTTATTCTATTGGCATTCATTGGTGCAGGGAGAGCCTTTCTGTTTTTGTGTGTGTGGAGGACTTAGGCAAGCTCTTGTCTCTCAGTCTCAGTCCTCCCATCTGAAACATGGGGACAACAGCCCTGACTTACCTTAGAGGGCTGTTGTAAGGGCTACTGAGTTTATATATGTGCAGCTTTTATGTAACAATGCTATATAGATGCTTATGATGGCAATGGCCATGTTTTTAGTTGAACATAATGTGCAACATGACATCATCTCATGGTGCATAGTCCAAACCATGCCACCAACAGCCAATCAAGTGAGGCAGGGAAAGGTACATCAGGGGCTAAATGCTAGGGGCATATTGCCCCAATGCTGTGTCAGCTGTACTGGCTGCCTGTATGCTTCTGGCCCCAATTCAAAGTGGTGATCATGACCTTTAAAGCATTTAATGACTTGGGACCATATGAATCTGCTAGAAATTTAAGATCAATGACAGAAGCCCTACTCATATGCCCACTTGTGAGAGAGACTTAGGCTGGCGGGCACAAGGGATAAGGCATTTTCCATAGTGACCCCATCATTGCAGACCTCCCCGTCCTAAGAGATATACAATCAGCCCTCTTGCTATTATTTAGGCAGGCTCAAAAATATTTTTTATTCACGACTGCTTTTTGTGAGGGTGTATAAGAGGTAGAGGCCTCTGTTTTTATTGGGACAGCCAGCTGATGGGACTGGATTAGAGGCAGCAGCCAGATAATTGGCTGGGGTTCCATATAGATCTCAAATAATCCTTGTTTAGAACAGCTGCATTGGTTGCCAGTTAGTTTCCATGCCCAATTCAAGGTGCTCACACTTGTGTTTAAAGCCCTAAACAGCTTCAGTCCCACATATCTGAAAGACCAGCTCCTTCCCTACCGACCCTCTCAGGTGTTGAGATTGGCAGAAGGGGGCCTACTGATAGCTCCACTGCCCTCAGATGTTTGGGGGTGGCCTGGGAGAGGGCAGTCTCTGTGGCAGCCCCTAAGTTGTGGAATTCCCTTCCTACAGAGGTGCATCTGGCAACTTCATTATACAGCTTTTGTTGTATGCTGAATATGCATCTCTTAAACATGTCTATATTTCACTGAATGCCAGGATTGGACACCCACCCACTCATCTGTTTGGAACTGAGGAGAAGTACAAACAGCTACTCTCTGTGAGCAATCACAGTGGTGGCTGATATAGGTACTTTTTTCTTCATTGATGGGGTGGCTGATGGAAGGAGTGGGCAGGTTTGTACCATCTCATGGTTCTGCCTCTCCTGCTGCTGTTCTTGATGTGGCAACCATCATGCCATGCTCCCACAACAGTCATATTGTGTTATTTGTGACTGGCACCCATGGCACTTTCTCAAAATTCCAAATGTCCATTAGCCCCCAAAGGCTACTGATTCCTGAACTAGACATTAATTAGAGAAAGGGAGAGGGGAGTAGGATGTCAACAGCTAAACGGTACTGTTAAGTTAAACTGAAGTACAAAATATGCAGCTAGTGAGGAACCTATTTGTCCTACACCCAGAAGGAAGACTCAACAACAGGTATTGGGTAGAACAGTTATATTTATTAAAATATAACAAGGAAAAAAACTTGTGCCAGTCTGAAAACACAAGTGTGGGCAGGTAAAACCTAAACAGGCAGTTAGCAAATCTCCTGCCTGCCATTAAGGGCCAACCCACCCTAGATAAACTCCATCACCCAAGCTGGCATGATGGGAGGCAAATAGTTATATTTACCTAAAGGGAAGCCCTGGGCATGTTACCTAGCAAATGCCAGCCACCCCTGCTGTTCAGCACTCAGCAGGTGGCACCTGCCAGGCCCCAAGAGCACCAAACCAAGCACCCCTCCAAGCTGGCACACAATAGGAGGTGGTTAGTGAAGTGCCCTCTACCCAACATTCCTCTGGGAACTTTAAAAAGCAAGGAAGTTGGGCAGCTATAGTGAATGCACCAGGGGAGCAGGAGACCTGACCTCTTCTCTGAGATATTGTACTGCCCTACAAATGGGTCAAAATGCAAACACCATTTGGGTTGGTCTTTCACAGTCCAATCCACTTGCTGTGTAGCATGGAAGAATTTGGTAACATGTGCTATGTGCCTCTGAGCATAACATGAGTGGTGGCAACACCTGCCATCTCCAAAGATGGAGAATTACATTTTTGTATGTTTGTTGATGTTCTTCTTACTTTGCTTCATTCCTGTGTTGCTATTGTTTCTACAGAGAATCTAATCTAGAAAATTTTATTTCCCTCATTATTCATCCTAGAAACCTGTGTCAAATTTATTTTTTATTAATTTCAATGCCTTTTTATTGGTCAATGCCATATGATGGTGAAGACAGCTTTTTGTGTTTCAAATCGGAGGTTATGTTCTATTTCTATTTTGGCTGCATTAACAGTTGAATCTGAAATTCAGTTTGATGTAAAATCAGACTGATTACAATATGTTGCTACTTCAGGAATAACTCTAGCTGTTGGAAAAAAAAACTTGGCCTGCCCAAGATGCATGTTTTCAGCCTGCTATGCTGAAACTACTCCACTTAAGGAAAGGTGGACATGGTCAATTAAAAGCATAGAGCACACCTAGAATTTTTCTAGAATATATTTCGCCTCCCACTGTTTTATCTTGTGTAAACTGAGACATTCCTCATGTCCATTGGAAACTATTCTGCAGAACAGTCAGTGCCATTATTCTACAATTGTTTTTGGATTTTTTTTTAGTGTTACAAAGTGTTGTTGTACTTCACATATTCACAGAAACAGAAGCAAACGAGAATGATTTACTATAGGAAACTTCACTAAAATTGCAAAGTAAATCAAACATATTTAAAGTGACTATTTGAACTATATCAATTGTATCTTAATATTGTTGCTTCCTCCCTGCTAAAACAAGATTGGCACAGCACATGTCTTGTTTCTATTATTTGGGCTGATTGCAGTTACCACTGCTCACCATATACTCAGAGGCACGTTACCAAATTCTTCCAAGCTACACCAGAAGTGGATTGGACTGTGAAAGACCAACCCAAATTGTGTTCGCAGTTTGACAAATGTGTAGGGCAGTACAATATCTCAGAGAGGAGGTCAGGTCTCCTGCTCCCATGGTGCATTCACTATAGCTTCCCAATTTCCCCCCTTTCCCCCAAGTTTGATAGAAATATCTGTGGGCTATAGACTGCAAGGTTTTTTTTTTGCCTATTAGTGAATTTCTTGCTTTTTAATCCGGGAGGTAAGAAATGGGATCCTGTGCAAGTTTGCGGAGAATGGATCGATCATTTGCATGCTTATTGAGTTCAGTGGGATTTACTCCCCTTTAATCCTGCTTCGGATAGGTGAAACTAACCACAGGGGATGGGGAGGGAAGGAGGGGGGGAGATGGGAGGAGGGGGATGGGTGCAGGCAGAAGGGGGAGGGGAGGAGAAGGATCCTGTGCAAGTTTGCTGGGAATGGATCAATCATTTGCATGCTTATTCAGTTCAGTGGGATTTAATCCCGTGCAATCATGCTTAGGGTAGGTAAAACTGACCGGGGGGGGGAAGGGAGGAAGAAGGAAGAGGGGAGGGGAGGAGAAAGGGCCAGGAGAGGGGAAGGAGGGAAAACTCAGGTCTGATCATTTGCATGCTTATTGAATTCAATGGGATTTACTCCCATGCAATCATGGTTAGGGTAGGTAAAAATGACCATGGGGGAGGAGGAGGGGGAGGGGAGAGGGGAGCGGAAGGAGAGGATTGGAAGGGGAGGTGCAAAGGAAGGGAGAGGGAAGGGTCAAAAGGGAGGTGATGAGAGGAAGCAGGAGGGGAGGGCAAGTTTGATCATTTGCATGCTTATTGAGTTCAATGGGCTTTAGTCCTGTGCAATCATGCTTAAGATAGGTAAAATTGACCATGGAGAGGGGCAGGAGGAGGGGGAAGGAGGGGATTAGAAGGGGAGGGGGAGGGAGAGGCAAAGGAAGGTGAGGGAAAGGGCAAGGGGGAGGGGATAGGAGGGAGAAGGGAGGGTGTGTTTGATCATTTGCATACTTTTGAGTTCATTAGGATTTAGTTCTGTGCTGTCATGTTTAGGATAGGTGAAACTGACCTGGGGGAGGGGCAGGGAAGGAAGTTAGGAGGAGGGGGAGGAGAGGAGATTGTGTAGGTGTGCACTGGGCAGAGGGGAAGCCCCTTTCCTTTCCAAAAGGAAAACTTTGTGAACAGCAGAGCCGGCTCCAGGCATACTGGAGCCCTTGGGCATCAGCTTGCACTGCCCCCTGCGTGTGTGTGCACGTGCACACACACATACACATGCATGCATGTGCCCCCCACCCCACCTACCTGTCTGCTGTCTTTTACCACCCTTAATGAAGATGGCGGCCTCAGTTTCCCTAAGGGGATGAAGCCTCCACTGCCATCTTTGTTGATGGCACACGTGTGTGCATGCTATGCATGCGCATCTCTGCCATCAATTAGGATGGCGGCAGGGGCTTCAGTACCTTAGGGAAACTGCGGCCACCATCTTCATTAAGGGCAATGGTAAAAGACAGCAGACAGGTAGGTGGGGGGGCTTGGGGGGGCATGGATCACGGAAGGGGAGCAGAGGGGCAGCTGAGGGGCCCCCTGTAGCTCCAGGGGCCGTTAGGCCAGTGCCCCCCCAGCCACCCTTTAGAACCAGCCCTGGTGAACAGTTTCATTGCTTTTCAGCGTTTTCTCCACCTTTTAATTCTACTGCAGGCACATGTAGCCTCCCACCCAAATGTAAACCAAAGCTGTCCCTGGCCACATCCACACCAGACCTTTATTTCACTTTGGACAGTCAAGGCTTCTCCCAGAGAATCCTGGGAAGTGGAGTTAGTGAAGGGTGCTGAGAGTTGCTAGGAGATGCCCTATTTCCCTCACAGAGCTTCAATCAGTGTGGCTAACTGTTAAACCACTCTGGCCACTGCAGCTCTGACTTCACACATGAGTGTATATCATTTTATTTCTCTTTGCTTGAGGACTGTACACTTGATGACTAGCATTTGACTGTATGAGTTGCCTGCATTAAAATTCACTATCTTAAATGGATGTGAGGTGAAACAAAAGGTCTGTCTGTAGCATTTGACCTGTAATGGCCCATTTAAACACAAAAGCCATCACTTGATGTTCCAGTCAGGAAGCAATAACCGTGTACGTATGAAGCAGTCCTTAGTATTAGATGAGAGTATCAAAAACTTAGCACTGCTTTCTATAGACATTAGCACAAATTCCTCAGAAAAGCCATGTTACAAAGCAGAAAAAATATGGTACTTAAGTCAGCAGGGCATATTATTACAGCAAAATTTTGTTCAATATGTTTTCCAGAATACTGCTACATTATCTTTTTACACAAAGATCTCACAGGGAGAGCTTTGCAAAGGCCATCTTGTTTAGATTGTATCTGTCATTGTTTGCCTATGTAATTCAAATAGCACAAGAGAATAGGCAGCTATAACAATCAACTGAATTGGACTCTAGCTGGCTCATCAGAGTGGTGTATGTTTTATGTGGGAAGTTTGCTGGAGGTTTTATGGAATGAGGCACTATGGACCTATAGGATTTATGGAATGCAGCTACATCCTGAAAATCAGTACAGGGCAGTTGAAGCAAAAGAGACATTATAAGAACATAAGAAGAGCCTGCTGGATCAGGCCAGTGGCCCATCTAGTCCAGCATCCTGTTCTCACAGTGGCCAACCAGGTGCCTGGGGAAAGCCCGCAAGCAGCACCCCAGTGCAAGAACACTCTCCCCTCCTGAGGCTTCCGGCAACTGGTTTTCAGAAGCATGCTGCCTCTGACTAGGGTGGCAGAGCACAGCCATCATGGCTAGCAGCCATTGATAGCCCTGTCCTCCATGAATTTGTCTAATCTTCTTTTAAAGCCATCCAAGCTGGTGGCCATTACTGCATCTTGTGGGAGCAAATTCCATAGTTTAACTATGCGCTGAGTAAAGAAGTACTTCCTTTTGTCTGTCCTGAATCTTCCAACATTCAGCTTCATTGAATGCCCACGAGTTCTAGTATTATGAGAGAGGGAGAAGAACTTTTCTCTATCCACTTTCTCAATGCCATGCATAATTTTATACACTTCTATCATGTCTCCTCTGACCCGCCTTTTCTCTAAACTAAAAAGCCCCAAATGCTGCAACCTTTCCTCGTAAGGGAGTCGCTCCATCCCCTTGATCATTCTGGTTGCCCTCTTCTGAAGCTTTTCCAGCTCTATAATATCCTTTTTGAGATGAGGCGACCAGAACTGTACACAGTATTCCAAATGCGGCCGCACCATAGATTTATACAACGGCATTATGATATCGGCTGTTTTATTTTCAATACCTTTCCTAATTATCGCTAGCATGGAATTTGCCTTTTTCACAGCTGCCGCACACTGGGTCGACATTTTCATCGTGCTGTCCACTACAACCCCGAGGTCTCTCTCCTGGTCGGTCACCACCAGTTCAGACCCCATGAGCGTATATGTGAAATTAAGATTTTTTGCTCCAATATGCATAATTTTACACTTGTTTATATTGAATTGCATTTGCCATTTTTCTGCCCATTCACTCAGTTTGGAGAGGTCTTTTTGGAGCTCTTCGCAATCCCTTTTTGTTTTAACAACCCTGAACAATTTAGTGTCGTCAGCAAACTTGGCCACTTCACTGCTCACTCCTAATTCTAGGTCATTAATGAACAAGTTGAAAAGTACTGGTCCCAATACTGATCCTTGAGGGACTCCACTTTCTACAGCCCTCCATTGGGAGAACTGTCCGTTTATTCCTACTCTCTGCTTTCTGCTTCTTAACCAATTCCTTATCCACAAGAGGACCTCTCCTCTTATTCCATGACTGCTAAGCTTCCTCAGAAGCCTTTGGTGAGGTACCTTGTCAAAAGCTTTTTGAAAGTCTAAGTACACTATGTCCACTGGATCACCTCTATCTATATGCCTGTTGACACTCTCAAAGAATTCTAATAGGTTACTGAGACAGGACTTTCCCTTGCAGAAGCCATGCTGGCTCTGCTTCAGCAAGGCTTGTTCTTCTATGTGCTTAGTTAATCTAGATTTAATAATACTTTCTACCAGTTTTCCAGGGACAGAAGTTAAGCTAACTGGCCTGTAATTTCCGGGATCCCCTCTGGATCCCTTTTTGAAGATTGGCGTTACATTTGCCACTTTCCAGTCCTCAGGCACGGAGGAGGACCCGAGGGACAAGTTACATATTTTAGTTAGCAGATCAGCAATTTCACCTTTGAGTTCTTTGAGAACTCTCGGATGGATGCCATCCGGGCCCGGTGATTTGTCAGTTTTTATATTGTCCATTAAGCTTAGAACTTCCTCTCTCGTTACCATTATTTGTCTCAGTTCCTCAGAATCCCTTCCTGCAAATGTTAGTTCAGGTTCAGGGATCTGCCCTATATCTTCCACTGTGAAGACAGATGCAAAGAATTCATTTAGCTTCTCTGCAATCTCCTTATCATTCTTTAGTACACCTTTGACTCCCTTATCATCCAAGGGTCCAATTGTCTCCCTAGATGGTCTCCTGCTTTGAATGTATTTATAGAATTTTTTGTTGTTGGTTTTTATGTTCTTAGCAATGTGCTCCTCAAATTCTTTTTTAGCATCCCTTATTGTCTTCTTACATTTCTTTTGCCAGAGTTTGTGTTCTTTTTTATTTTCTTCATTCGGACAAGACTTCCATTTTCTGAAGGAAGACTTTTTGCCTCTAAGAGCTTCCTTGACTTTGCTCGTTAACCATGCTGGCATCTTCTTGGCCCTGGCGGTACCTTTTCTGATCTGCGGTATGCACTCCAGTTGAGCTTCTAATATAGTGTTTTTAAACAACTTCCAAGCATTTTCGAGTGATGTGACCCTCTGGACTTTGTTTTTCAGCTTTCTTTTTACCAATCCCCACATTTTTGTAAAGTTTCCTCTTTTGAAGTCAAATGTGACCGTGTTGGATTTTCTTGGCAATTGGCCAGTTACATGTATGTTTAATTTAATAGCACTGTGGTCACTGCTCCCAATCGGTTCAACAACACTTACATCTCACACCAGGTCCCGGTCCTCACTGAGGATTAAGTCCAGGGTTGCCATCCCTCTGGTCGGTTCCATGACCAACTGGTCTAGGGAATAGTCATTTAGAATATCTAGAAACTTTGCTTCTTTGTCATGACTGGAACACATATGCAGCCAGTCTATGTCCGGGTAGTTGAAGTCACCCATTACTACCACATTATCTAGTTTGGATGCTTCCTCAATTTCATATCTCATCTCAAGGTCTCCCTGAGCATTTTGATCAGGCGGACGATAGATCGTTCCCAGTATTAAGTCCCTCCTGGGGCATGGTATCACCACCCACAACGATTCTGTGGAGGAGTCTGCCTCTTTTGGGGTTTCGAGCTTGCTGGATTCAATGCCTTCTTTCACGTATACAGCGACTCCACCACCAATACGTCCTTCCCTGTCCTTCCGATATAGTTTATATCCAGGGATAACCGTATCCCACTGGTTTTCTCCATTCCACCAGGACTCCGTTATGCTCACTATATCAATGCTCTCCTCTAAGACCAAGCACTCCAGTTCTCCCATCTTGGTTCGGAGGCTCCTAGCATTAGCGTACAGGCACTTGTAAGCAATGTCTCTCTTCAAGTGTCTTTGGCACTTGTGGTTAGGCCTGTGGTAATTTTGCTCTTCTGAATTTATATCCTGTGCCCCTGCTCTCACAATGCCTACTTCTAGTCCTACCCCTTTTACAATTTCATCATTTCTTTGGTTTTTATCCCGGGGGGAGGTTTATTCCGAACCGGACCTTTCTCAGCTCCTGTCGGGTTTCCCCCCTCAGTCAGTTTAAAAGCTGCTCTGCTACCTTTTTAATTTTAAGTGCCAGCAGTCTGGTTCCATTCTGGTTCAAGTGGAGCCCGTCCCTTTTGTACAGGCCCGGCTTGTCCCAAAATGTTCCCCAGTGCCTAACAAATACAAACCCTTCCACCCGACACCATCGTCTCATCCACACATTGAGACTGCGAAGCTGGGCCTGTCTGGCTGGTCCTGCGCGTGGAACTGGTAGCATTTCAGAGAAAGCCACCTTGGAGGTCCTGGCTTTCAGCATCCTACCTAGCAACCTAAATTTTGCTTCCAGGACCTCACGGCTGCATTTCCCCATGTCGTTGGTGCCAACGTGCACCACGACCACTGACTCCTTCCCAGCACTGTCTACCAAACTATCTAAACGACGGGCATTATAATGCCCCTAGACAGACATGATATAGTGCTCAGAAGAAATTTACATTTAGTTGAATAAATCTGGTAAGGTCCATTTTAAAAGTGAAAAAAGAGCTGTGTGCTTAGCTACATTTATCACTATGTTAATATAACCATGGACATTCAAACACTTAGGTGGTGTCAGGTGCCTTTAAGAGGAATTTCCTTTATCAAGCATATCTTTATCACATCTGGACTAGATTATAGGTACAGAGCTGCTAAGCAGGAAGAAAAAAGAATTACAGCATTTACTTACCAAGTATGATGACAAGGTGGATCATAACTGGAGTTTTGTGGAGAATTTTGAAACTTTTTGTTGAGGACTAATAGCATGAGGTGCATGAGATGGTAAGGCAACAATTGTTGGCGATAGGGGCAAAAGAACTGTGTAATAGGGATGGGGTCCACTAGATCTGTGTTCTTCAACTTGGATCCCCAGATGTTTCTGGACTGCAACTCCCATGATTCCTTGACTAGAGGCTAAGGGCTGAGGGTGATGGGAGTTGTAGTCCGAGAATATCTAGGGTCCCAAGGTTGAAGAACAGTGTGCTAGCTAGGCATAATCCGCTCACATTCCATCAAACTGGAATGCAATTCTGTCCCAACTTCCTTTGTTTCCGCAAACTTCTGCTTTGTTCCGGTTTGATATGAAGGGGCTCGGAATCAGGAACCAGAAGTACATGTTGTGTTCATGGGAAGAACTTTGGGGAAATGGAGGGTAGGGACCCCTGGCCTTTCCCTTCCTCTTGCTTGTGGCTTACCGTTGGCTCTGCCAGGCTCCTTGTAGTGGTGCAGGCTCTCCCAACCCCCCCAGCTACCTCCTGGAAATGGCCCATTTAAAGGGTGGAGGACGCCAGAACACAGTAGAACTTTTCAGTGCCTTGTCAGTGGTGGCTTCTTGACTGTGGAATGATCTCCTCAGAGAGATGTGTCTGGCGCTATCGTTATCAATCTTTAAGCACCAGGCAAAGATGTTGCTATTCACCCAGGCATTTGGCTCTGAAATGGGGTCATAGGGTATGATGATACCCAAGCCTGTATTGGTCTTCATCTTTTAGTAGGGTGGGGTAGGCTTTGTCCTTTTTTATGCTATTGCAGGATGAGCACTTTTAGTCAATTAATGTTCTTTATCTTTCTGATGCATTTTTAATTTTGTATCGTGTATGCTTATATAACTGAAAGTTCCTTTGAGACATTGTAGTAAATGATGAATAAATGCAATAAATAATAATAATAAAGTGATTACAACAACTTATACCAGTAAATGTAGTATATGTACACACACAGAGTATGCACCGACCACAAGTTTTGGTTCAGACCCCTGTAGAATAGTCACTAAATATAAATGAATGGATGAATGAATGTATTCTAATTTAATTTTCTTTTACATTTTAAAAAATATTTAAAAATATTTTAAAAGACTTAGGGGCACAAAACCCTTTTGGCCTTATGTCATCTTCATGGGGGATAATTAGGAGCAGTCAACTTTTTAAAAAAACACTTTAATTTTATTTTTTTTAAATGACACGTTTTCCTTCTTTTCCCTTCCACACACATATTAATTTATTTGTGAAATGTGTGCTCCATGAGAATTCTACTGCTTGGTTCACAAATAATGTCATCTGCATTAAGTGGTGGAGGGGAACCCCCATTTATCCTCCATCACATGAGTGATGACACTGCCATAGTATATATAAACTGCCTTAGAAGAGGATGGAGATTCCTACATTTGTTGTTAAAATACTGGCAATTTTCCTCCTGATGGAGCATCAGAGATATTGATTTATTGAAAGCCCACCTTTCAGGGCCTACTACCCTCACAAATCAACCTACAAGAGTCTGAAACACATGAAAATACAACCACAAACAACAACACCAAAATAACAACACAATAGCCACAGCGAAAGATTTCCCCCCCAAATACAACACAATTCAGCAAACGTGAATGCATGTATCCTCAAAGGTTTTTTTTTTAAAAGACTAGCAGTGATGAGGCTATATGTATTTCCTGGGGAGAGAGTTTCAAAGGTGTGGATTAGGGTTAGCCTCTCAAAGTTGGGCCAGAGAGCATCTGATGCTGATCAACACTTGGGTACTCCTGCAGATGACTCTACTGTGTGTGTGTGTGTACCATACACATAATTAAAAGGCATAAAAAGCTATAGGTATGTTCTTAAACTGCAAGGTTTTTTGCCTATTAATGAATTTCACTTACGGCCAGAGATAGATCCAGGTAGCTGCTTGGTTTTATATTTTAAAAAACGGGGGATTAAATATGTTTGCTTCTTTGTCTCAGCAGTCCTGGGTGCATCCTGACACCTGCATAGGATCTGGTAGATGGCTTCTTTTGCTTTTTAAAATAACAGTAGAAGCAGTTTTGGAATAGAAGCAGAAAGTAACAAGAAGAGGGAGGGAGGGAGAGGGATATGAGCAAGAAGTCCGGGAATGTATTGCAGTACAGCCGGGGAGAGCAGCCTGCGGTCAGGGCCAGATCCAGGTTTCTGGGGGCTTCAGCAATGTTATGGAATATATGCAGAGTAACTCAGCATCTGAGCTGCGTGTGCCAGTGTGTGTATTTACCTTAGAAGCAGGCTTTTGCCCTGCATTTAGATCACTGAGACTTAGGACTTAGTAAAATAAGAAAAAGCTACTTGATAGAAATACATAGTAGATATGAAAGACATTCCTAGTTCTATCTAACTAACTAAGTTGGAGGTGCAATGCCCAGACTTGTGTATTGTCCTCATGGCTAAGAGAGAGAGCAAAGACAAACATGTCTCCTCTCTCCTTGGAAGAAGAAGAAGACGAAGGAGTGGCAGATCAGCTTCCCTGAGCATATTTGTCTACAATGGAAGGGAGTTTTGTAGAGAAGGACACAGGTAAAGGTAGGCAAGCCTAGCCAGCTGCAGGACCCTAACTCTATCTTCCTTCTGGAAGACAAACAAAAGAACCCAAATAGGAGTTGCTCTTGCCCCACTTTCAACAACCAACATCAGCACCAGACCTCGTCACCTCTTGTGCCACCTGTCTTTGTTGATGTGGGGACCCATCAGTGCCTCTACCACTATATCAGGCCTCCATGGCATGGGAAACTTCCACTTGCAGATACCTTAGCCACGGTGGTGTCCACAAGGCAATGTTTCCTGCATCAAGGAGGCTGCTTCTGAGGGGCTGGGGCTTGATGTGCTTCTGGCAGTGGTGGCTGCAGAAGGGCTTGCAGTGAAGCACTAGAAGCCTCCAGCTGCTGAAGGGATGGGTGAGTGCTGAGGAGGAGGTGGTAGTGATGGTAGTGATAGGTCCCCACAACATTTAAGGTAGGTGGCAGGAATAGGTGACCAGGACAGGTGCTAGTGATGTTGAGGGGCCCCTGTGAGTTCCTGGACCCTTGGGCCACTACGCAACGTCGCTGTCCACTGGTGCCGGATTTGCCTTGAGTCCTCCTCATGTTCCTGGATTCTAGCTCCCATCAGCACTGGCCAGCATAGCCAATGGTCAGGGTTGATGCGAGATGGGGGCCCATGGATTCCACATCCCTGAAATACAAAGTGACTCTCTCTGGAGGTGATATAGCAGCCGCCTGGTGGCACCGTGCATGCTGCTTGCCTCCTTATGTACTATTTGTATCAGGGCTGGCTCCAGGCATGGGGGGGCCTTGGGCGGGTGTGCATGCATGTGCGTATGTGCATGTGTGCAGCACCCCCACATGGCCCCCCCACAGCCCTCCACCTGTCTAGTCTTTACCATTGCCCTTAATGAAGATGGCGGCCGCGGTTTCCCTAAGGGGAATGAAGCCTCCGCCGCCATCTTTGTTGATGGCACACATGCGTGCTACACGCGGACATCTCTGCCATCAACTAAGATGGCAGCAGCAGCTTCAGTACCTTAGGGAAGCTGCATCCGCCATCTTCATTAAGGGCAATGCTAAAGAGCCGGCTGACAGGTAAGTGGGGTGGGTGGTGCGGATCATGGAAGGGGAGCGGAGGGCCCCTCAGGGGCTCCTGTAGCTCCGGGGCCCTAGGGCCAGTGCCCAACCTGGCCGCCCTTTAGAACCGGCCCTGATTTGTATATTTGTAAATAAATCCAGTATTACAGAAGTGTCACAAGTCTCTAGTAATCTCTCCTCCAAAGGGAACCAAAAGCCAAGGAGTGCTGCCCCTAGATCTTCCCACTGTTTGGGGAAGTACAGAGTGCATTACAGTATCTTCACAAATGTGACTACAAAGAGGCTAGAGCCTTAAATGAAAAGAAGCGCATGGAAAAGGATATTTTTAGTATTCCAAATATTAAACCAAGAATTTCAACTGCCACCCATCTTTCTAGTTCTTCTACTTACCAGAACTTTAAATGCAACAGTGAAGAAAAGTATTTAGCCCTCTGTGTTTGTGCATTGTTGTAAGTTGCTGTTGATTTTTAATCTTTTGGGAGGTCAAATTGACACTTTTCCCCCTCATGGCATGAAAAATTGATATGGATTCTGATCTAGAAATATTCCAGATTTACCAGGCTATTTTTTTTCCAGATGATTCCTAAGACATCCAGGGTTGTATTCAATAGAGCATTGTCACTGGTTACATCAGTGCAAGAATCTCTCTTTGTGCAACAGAATATTCTCCCCCTCACCTCCTCCCATATGTCCCTCAATCTGTTCTCTTCTGGGTGTTCCCCCAAACCTCCAGAGTAGATTTGGGGATGGAAAGGGAGGGGGGAGAGGGGTGGAAAGCCCTATTGTACTAGTGCTAATCCTTGAGTTAGGACAATTATTTAGTCGAATACCATCCCCAGAAGAATCTGCTGGGTCTGAATGAGTTGTGTGGTGGGCCTCTGGTTAAATCAGGTTTGGATCCTGGTGTTCTGAGGTGGATCAGTATTTCTGAAGACTGTATGCCTTTCCCTAATCTACCCTGACACCCCTGAGCCTCTGCCAAATTCATGGGCAAGAGTTTAAGAATACACCACTGGAATTAATATCTTCCCCCAACTCCTACCCAGCAGCTATATTAAGGTGGATACACTTTTATTTAACATTCGTGTTTGTAAGCACATACAAGCTTACATGTTTAAGCTAGCCACCCTGGGCTCCTGCCAGGAGGAAGGACGGGATATAAATCAAATAATAAATAAATAAATACATTTAATAACCATAATAAGCATGCTGCAATTATATGGTGACTTTTGTATGTTTAAAGTGTTTCACATACAGTCATTGCAACAATTGTCTAAGCCAGGGGTCTCTAACCTTTTGGGGCACGTGATCACATTGGGAATTTTTAGAAAGTGATTTGAGTGCCATCACAAAATGGCTGCTGTGGGGGGAAGACTTCTCCAGTCTCTCCTTCTCTCTCTCTCCCTCCTCCCACTCCCTCTCTTTCACACTTTTAGTTCCCTCTGGCGAAGGGTCCTCTATTTTTCTTTCTACTCCTGCCAGCTCTAAATCCTCAATTCCCCCCCTTCTCCTGAGCTCCCCAGGCCCTGGATCCTCCATTACTGATATTGGCTGTGGGAAGTTGGGCTTTGCTGGCACCTGCCTCCACTCCACGTAATGACTGGCCCAATATGAAGAAAACACAAGTGGGCTGAAATTGGCATGGTGCCAGTTGAATGGCCAGTGCTCCCTGTTCTCTGTATTGCTGCCAAGAGGGGAGGGGTGCAGTAACAACAAAGGTGGCAGAGTGGCGACTAGCAGAGACAGCAGTAAGGATAGAGGGGATTCTTTGGGGAGTCTAGCAAATACATGGGCCAAAATCTGCAGAGCCATCACACATGTCCTAAGGGGAATGAGTCACTGATAATCTGGCTTGGAAACGCGTGGTGGTGAACTAAGTGAATGAATGAATGAATGAAACTTTATTTTTACCCCGCCCTTTTTCCAAACTGGAACGCAGGGTGGCTTACAAATAAAATTACATGTAGTTAAAAACATAGAAAAACATACAACTTAAAATACAATTAAACAATGCACAACCTTAAAACCTTAAAAGGCACTTAAAAATCTAAAAACAATTTAAAATAATACAAATAATAATATAAAACAATAAAACAAGCCTTGTAAAGCCCAATCCTAAACACCTTCTATCCCAAAAGCCTGTCGGAATAAAAAAGTCTTTACTTGCCGACGGAAGGATGGCAAGGAGGGGGCCATTCGTGCCTCCCTAGGAAGGGAGTTCCAGAACCTAGAAGCAGCCACCGAGAAGGCCCTATCTCGCGTCCCCACCAATCGCACTTGTGAGGGTGTTGGGACTGAGAGAAGGTCCTCTGCTGAAGATCTCAGGGCCCAGGCAGGCTCATACAGAGAGATACGGTCTGACAAATAGCCTGGACTTGGGCCATATAGGGCTTTAAAGGTCAAAACCAGCACTTTGAATTGTGACCGGAAACAAAATGGCAGCCAGTGGAGCTGTTGTAACAAGGGAGTTGTATGGTCCCTGTAACCAGCCCCTGTTAACACTCTGGCTGCAGCTCTTTGTACCAGTTTAAGTTTCCGAACAGTTTTCAAAGGCAGCCCCACGTAGAGCGTGTTACAGTAGTCTAAACGGGATGTAACTAAGGCATGCATCACCATAGTCAAATCAGGCATTTCCAGGAATGGGTGCAGCTGGCGCACCAGTCTTAAATAGGCAAAGGCACTCCTGGCCACGGCTGAGACCTGGGCCTCCAAGTTCAGAGCTGAGTCCAGGAGCACACCCAAACTGCGAACCTGTGTCTTCAGGGGGAGTGTAACCCCATCCAGCACAGGTTGAATCCCTATTCCCTGATCTGCCCTTCGACTGACCAGGAGCACCTCTGTCTTGTCTGGATTTAGTTTCAATTTGTTCGCCCTCACCCAGTCCATCACTGATGCCAGGCACTGGTTCAGGACCAGGACAGCTTCCTTGGCTTTAGGTGGAAAGGAGAAATAGAGTTGAGTGTCATCCGCATACTGATGGCACTGAACCCCAAACCCCCGGACAACCTCTCCCAGCGGTTTCATATAGATGTTGAATAACATGGGGGACAAAACTGAACCCTGAGGGACCCCATAGGTCAACGGCCAAGGAGTCGAACAGGAGTCCCCCAGCACCACCTTCTGAGTTCGTCCCTCCAGAAAGGAATGGAGCCATCATAACACGGTGCCCCCAAGTCCCATCCCAGCAAGGCGGTCCAGAAGGATACCATGGTCGATGGTATCGAAAGCCGCTGAGAGGTCCAGTAGAACTAACAGGGACACACTCCCCCTGTCCAGCTCTCTGCGAAGGTCATCCACCAAGGTGACCAAAGCTGTCTCTGTCCTGTAACCAGGCCTGAAACCAGACTGAAATGGATCCAGTCTAAGTCTAAGAGGAGAGACAGTGAATGGAACTGGGGAGGTAAGGATCAAAAATGTGGTAATACTAGAGGTACTGAATGAAGCTGAGGATAGGTCAGAGAGCCCAAAGAATCTCCGATAATGAGCTAGGCTTTTTGATTCCTCTCTAAAGAGCAAGAAGTGCTCTCTGTGATTCCCCTGAAGTAAGGGGTAAGAGGTGGGGGTCTAAGGGCTTTTCTCAGCTACATCACACTGGAGTATCTCGCACTGGTATTATTACCCCCATTTTACAGATGTAGGGCTGAGCTGAGAAAACAATGGCTTGCCTAAATTTACACACCGAGTTCCTGGTTGAGCTAATTTGAATGGGAACTTCCTAACTCACACTAAAGATCAACTTCCCCTATTACTCATAGCAATATTTATACAGTGAAAATAAGATCCCTAATGAAGAGGATGTAGGTGGAGCAATCTGATTGCTAACTATGATTAGCAATCAGGTCTGAAGTGATTGTGGGGCTGGGCAGTTTCAGAAGAAAAACAGTATTCCATTTTTATTGCAGAATATTTTTTTCCATTTATTCAGAATATGTTTCCACAAAGCGTTAGAAGTTGCTCTGCATAACAATGCTTTTGGCTACAGATTGCAGATGACTGCTTCTGTTGTAACAGCCATTAGGCTGTAAGCTTTTAAACAAGCTGGATCTGTCTTTAATCTGACTTTTGCACCTTCTATCTATCTATCTATCTATCTATCTATCTATCTATCTATCTATCTATCTATCTATCTATCTATCTATCTATCTATCTATCTATCTATCTATCTATCTATCTATCTATCTATCTATCTATCTATCTATCTATCTATCTATCTATCTATCTATCTATCTATCTATCTAATCTAAATTAACATTCAATTCATCCTCAGCTCAGGGAGATACACATAGAAGATATCCCATTTTTCATCCTCAGGCTGGGCTGAAAGAGAGCGACTTCCTCAGGATTCTATGGCTGAGCAAGGACTACAATCCAGGTCTTTGCAGTCTAAATCCAAAATTCTATCAGCTATGTCACACTGGCTCTAGCAATGGCTTCAGTATTATTTACATGAGGTGTACAGTGCAATTCTAAATCAGCTTCAGCAGAAATAAATGCTGTCAAATTCAATGGGATTTACTCCATAGCGAGTTGTTTAGGCTGCAGTCCTAAACAATTAACTAGGAAATAAGCCCCATTGAAGTGAGTGGGACTTACTTTTATGTAAATGTGTACTGGATTGCATTTTGTCTGGAAACACCGATTATTGCCCAAGGCATGCACCACTGCCATCTCTGTTCACAGGTTTTATAATTCTTTAAAAACCTGCAAAACCAATTTGACTAGAGACACAGTAGAACAAAAGAAAAGAAAGTTTACATTGTGGTCAATAATACTTATGATGAAACATTGTTAGAAACAACATCCACAGCATGCATTTAAAGCACATTTACAGCACTTTAATAGTCACAGCTTCCCCCACAAAATCCTGGGAATTATAGTTTACTCCCCACTGAGCTACAATTCCCAGCACCCTTAACAAACTACAGTTCCCAGGATTCTTTGTGAGGATGTGCTTTAAAGATATTGTGCTTGTGCAGCCTGGGCTCCTCTCTGGGCAATCTCTCTCCACCCACATTGTGCCGTGGAAGTAGCATGTCAATCAGATTATTTTCCTTCAATGAATGTCTTCCAAACAGTTTTGCACACTGGAGGTCAAAAAATTTACAACCCCAGGATTCAGTGCTTCAAGGTTAATGCAGTCAGCCTTTGACAGCCCTTCTCCAGAAAAATTATACACCTCCCCACATGAGCTGTGCTGCTCTTCAGACTTCAAACACTCCAGTTGTTTCAGATGACACAAACTGCTTCTGTTTGTATTCTCTCTCCTCTTTGCACACTAGGAACATGTTTCCTTCTTTAAAATATGCATTAAAGAATAAAGTCTAGTAAATGGAGATGTTAAGCCATGTAATTAATGCACATGTACTAATGTAATTAAGGCTATATAGAGTCATCTGAATCAGGTGAGGCTGTGCAGGTGCTGGACCATTGTCTGGAGAACTGAGGCTCCCCTGGCCAAGCTGCTCCTCTCGCAGCACCACGCCGCCCTGGTGCTCTGGCTGGAGGCCTGCCTGAGCTGCGGGGAGCACACCATCAGCCTAAAGCAGTTCTGCAAGGCCCTCGAGGCCCATGCCAGGCCCGCCCAAGCCACTGCTGCCACCAGCGGGGCAGGAGGTGGTGCAGGAGCCGGAGGGGAAGCTGCAGCAGCTGCCGCCACCGCCGCCGAGGAGCAAGCCTGGAGCGAAGGGACTGGTGCCATTTGAGGATCTGGGTTGGGGCAGTCGGTGGTGGCTGGACTAAAATCCACTCTGAGTAGCATGGTGTCACTAATTCATCATCTCAGTCATCAAGAAGAAAGGATCTCTCCTCCAGGTCTTTCCCCATTCTTTTGGAGTTCTCCTGTGCCCATCCTTCTTCTCACCCACATTTATTTATTTATGTATTGCTTATTGTAAATTGTATTGTTTTTATTGATGTATTTTATATTTGCGTTTTTTGTAAGCCGCCTTGAGGGCCTTTTGGCCAAAAGGCAGGGTAGAAAAACAACCACCACCACCAGAATAATAACAACAATAACAATAACTGGATGGATGGGGGTCAATAAACTGAAGCCGAATCCCAACAAGATGAAGGTGCTATGGATTGGTGGTTCTCAGATCCAGGGACCTGCTATGCAGCCTATCCTCGATGGGGCTGAATCCCCCCCCCCCCGAAGGAACCGGTATGTAGTCTGGGGATATGCTTGGATCCAGCTTTGTCACTGGAAATCCAAGTAGAATGGAGAACATATTTCCAGCTACAGTTGATATGCCAGCTACAGCTGTTTTAGGACTGAGATAGCCTGGCAGTAATCTATACACTGGTACACTTACTGTAACACATTCCACCTGGGGCTGCCTATGAAAACAATTGCAGCTGATTCAAAATGTGGATGCTAACATTTTGAGTGGCTCAGATGGCCAGAAACATATAAACCAGTTCTAAAGAGCTGGCGCTGGTTGTTTATATGCCACTGAGTCTAAGCCAATGTTTTAGTGCTGACATATAAAGCCCTAAAACATAACCATGCCTGCTGTGTGGTGGTGAGGGTGAGGAAGAAGGCTCACTTCTCTGCCACCATCGCATCCTCAAGTAGCCATCCAGTGCAGCTGTTCCGTATGGTCACAAGTCTGTTGACATCAACTCCAGGAAATGGAGTTTTAGACCCTTTGGAGGCCCACTGTGAATTGTTTGCAAGGCACTTGGAGGGTTAAGTTGTTTGCCTCCATAGTAATCTTGATGTCTCATCCACTTCTACTGTAGTCCCCAGTGAGGTGTCCAGTGCAACATCTGTTGTGACTTCTTGGGATTGGTTTCAGTTGATGTGGCCTGATGACGTGGGCAAGGTGTTTGCAACGATGTGGCCAGCAACGTGTCCTCTAAACCCTTGCCCTTCTTGGCTTATTAAAGCTTGCCGAGGGGGTTTGCCCGAGTGGATCTAGGGTGTGGTCAATGCATCATTGCAGGAGGGAGTGGTTCCAGCCTCCCTGAAAGAGGTGGTGATCCAACCGCTCCTGAAAAAGCCCACCCATTGGTTTGCGACAACTACTGCCCAGTCGCAAATACCCCCTTCTTAGGGAAGGTGATTGAGATGGTTGTGGGGCAGCAATTTCAAGTATGGCCGCCACGGGGGAGAGGAGCGTTGTTTTATCCTCTCCTCCGTTAAACAATTAATGGGAATATCTTGGCTTTCTAGTTTTTATCTACTCCCGAGGGAACGGTGTGGAACAGTACTACAGCATTGATATTCCAGCTCAGGACGAGGGTGAGGGTGAGGACGAGGGTTGACTTATCGAACTTATCGGACTTGTCTGAGACCAAGAAAGCGGGCAGGTAGATGAGCTTACCGCCAGTTTATCAGGCTGTGTTGCGCCCTGCTCCCCTTGCTCCCTTCACAGCTGCAGCTGCCGTTCTTCTACTTGGACTCCGACGCTTGGTTGGTTTACCATCCAGCTTGCCGCTGCTGTTGTTGTCATCTTGAGGGTGGTGGGGAGAGGGTGGCTGTGTGTGCCTCATTGCCTCCCCGTACCTCTTTTACGGTTGCTGTTTGTGCGTTTTTTGCCTGCTCCGCTTCTCTGGTTTACTGGAAGCGTGTTGGGGGGGAGATCCCAGGACGCCACCGCTGTTGTCTGCTGGAGGATAAAGCTGCTGCGATCATCTGTGGCTGTGCTGCTGTTCTTTTTGATATTGTTTACCATCAATCATTTTTCCTGGTTGGACTGCTGTAGTCGGCTGGTGTGGTGCTTTGCAGGACCGTGACCTGGATGCCCGCCAGCTGCGATTAATCCTTTCCACCTGCCGGTCGGGAAGAGCATCACTGCTACTCGAGGAGGGAGAGTCGCGATTGTTGCTGGTTGCCGTCGTTGTCGTTCTCAGGCTGTTACCATCGCCTCAAGTTTATTTTTGAGGAAAGAGCTGCGAATATTATTCTGTTAGCACGTAGTTGCAGCTTTTTTCTGTGAAAGTGTAGATGGTGTGTGGTGAGAGTGTGTGTGTATGTGAATTGTGTGTGAGTTTTTTTTTTATCTACATCATGTGCCTGGGTGAGAGGTTCCAGAGTCGAGTGGGGAGCTTTGAGGGGGCCACAATTGGCGTGGTGACGGGCAGAGGGAGATACGGCGTTGTGAGGAAGACTTGCCAGGTGAGGGGAACTCAGCCCAGGCAGCTAACGACTGTGCCTTGTTCCGGTCTTCCTCACATCCACAGGTCTTTTGGTTGTCCTATCAGCCAGCTCTCAGATCTCCGGATGCTGCTCCTGAATGCCAGATCGGTACAAAATAAGATCTCCCTCATCCACGATTTAATTGTGGATGAGGGAGCTGATCTGACTTATATTACTGAGACCTGGGTGGGTGAGCAGGGTGGAGTTAGTCTCTCCCAGCTGTGCCCACCGGGGTATTTGGTTCAGCATCAGGGTAGATCTGAGGGTCGGGGAGGGGGGGTGGCTGTGGTCTATAGGAGTTCCATCTCCCTCTCCAAGCACCCTGTCCATGTGGTTACTGGTCTAGAGTGTTTGCATTTGATGTTGGGTCAACGTGACAGATTGGGGGTTCTGTTGGTGTACCGCCCACCCAGCTGCCCAACAGACTCCCTAACTGAGCTGACAGAGGTGGTCTCGGATGTGCTGCTGAGTTCCCCTAGACTGCTGGTACTGGGGGATGTCAACATCCATGGCAAGGCCACCTTATCTGGGATGGCTCAGGACTTCATGGTTTCCATGGCAACCATGGGGCTGTCACAACATGTTGTTGGCCCAACACACATAGCAGGACACACTCTGGATTTAATTTTCGCCACTGGACAGGGAGATGGTGATCTGCAAATAGGGGGCTTTACATCAGTCCCTTTGTCATGGACAGATCACCGCTTGTTGAGGTTTAGACTTACAGCGACCTCTTCCCTCTGGAAGGGTGGGGGACCCATTAAGATGGTCCGACCCCAGAGACTGATGATTCCTGAGGATTTTCAAAGGGCTCTGGGGAGTTTTCCGGGTGATAGGGCTGGTGCTCCTGTTGAAGCCCTGGTGGAACTGTGGAATGCAGAAATGACCTGGGCAGTTGACATGATCACTCCTGTGCGCCCTCTCCAGTGTAGAGCTCATGCAGCTCCATGGTATACTTCGGAGCTGAGAGCGATGAAACAGCAGGAGACGGCTTGAGTGCAGATGGAGGCGAACTCCTGACGGATGCAATCATGCACTGGTAAGTGCCTATACTAAGCTGTACTTAGGGGCAGTGAGGGCAGCAAAAAAGCAACATTTTGCTGCCACTATTAAATAATCTATCTGCCGTCCAGCGGAGCTCTTTAAAATTGTCCGAGGGCTATTACATTCTGGCCCTACGGACATGGTGCAGTGATCTCAGGCGTGCTGTAACGAATTTGCTAGGCACTTTCAGGATAAAATCTCCTGCATCCGCCAGGACTTGGACTCCAATGTTATAGCAGTTGAATTGATTGAGGTGTCCAGCGCACAGTCTCGTCCTGATTTTTTGGATGAGTTTCAGTTGGTACAGCTTGAGGACGTTAACAAGGTG
The DNA here is from genome assembly GCF_030035675.1 of Rhineura floridana. Classification (NCBI taxonomy): domain Eukaryota; kingdom Metazoa; phylum Chordata; class Lepidosauria; order Squamata; family Rhineuridae; genus Rhineura; species Rhineura floridana. The sequence goes on along the minus strand of NC_084480.1, from coordinate 187,989,896 downwards.
CTTGGACTGGTGCGTGCGACCACTTCTAGGTTGGATCCTTGCCCTTCTTGGCTAATAAAAGCTAGCAGGACTGGAACAGCCGGCTGGGCCAGGGCGGTGATTAACGCTTCTTGGTGGGAGGGAGTGGTCCCTGGCCTCTTGAAAGAGGTGACAGTAAGACCACTCCTGAAGAAACCGTCCCTGGACCCGGAAAATTTTAACAACTATAGGCCGGTAGCTAATGTCCCATTCCTGGGCAAGGTCCTGGAATGAGTGGTTGCCAACCAGCTCCAGACACTCTTGGATGAAACTGATTATCTGGATCCATTTCAGTCGGGCTTTAGGCCCGGTTTTGGCACGGAGACAGCCTTGGTCGCCCTGTACGATGACCTTTGTCGGGAGACAGACAGGGGGAGTGTGACCCTGCTGATTCTCCTTGATCTCTCAGCGGCTTTTGATACCATCGACCATGGTATCCTTCTGGGACGACTCACTGATTTGGGAGTGGGCGGTACTGCGTGGCAGTGCTTCCGTTCCTACTTGGCGGGCCGTCTCCAGAGGGTAGTGCTTGGGGAACATTGCTCGGCACCCAGGGACCTCCAATATGGGGTTCCGCAGGGGTCAGTTCTGTCCCCTATGCTTTTTAATATCTACATGAAGCCACTGGGTGCGGTCATCAGGAGTTTTGGAGTGCGTTGCCATCAGTATGCTGATGACACGCAACTCTATTTCTCCTTTTCATCTTTTTCAGGTGAGGCTGTCGACGTGCTGAATCGATGTCTGGCTGCGACAATGGACTGGATGAGAGCTAACAAACTGAGGCTTAATCCAGACAAGACTGAGATGCTGCTGGTGGGTGGTTCTCCTGACCAGATGGTGGATGTTCGACCTGTTCTGGATGGTGTTGCACTCCCCCTGAATGCTCAGATTCATAGCTTGGGAGTTCTTTTAGATCCATCCCTGTCACTGGAGGCTCAGATAGCCTCGGTGGCACGGGGTGCTTTTACCAACTTCGGCTGGTGGCCCAGCTACGTCCCTATCTGGACAGAGAGAACCTCGCTTCAGTAGTTCATGCGCTGGTAACCTCGAAATTAGATTACTGCAATGCTCTCTATGTGGGGCTGCCTTTGAAGATGGTTTGGAAACTGCAGCTTGTGCAGAATTCAGCTGCCAGATTGTTAACGGGGACCAGACGGTCCGACCATATAACACTGATTCTGGCCCGCTTGCATTGGCTGCCTATATTTTTCCGGGCCCGGTTCAAAGTGCTGGTTTTAACCTACAAAGCCTTACACGGCACAGGACCACAATACCTGTTGGAACGCCTCCCCCGATATGAAACTGCCCGTACACTACACTCAACATCGAAGACCCTCCTCCGAGTGCCTACTCATAGGGAAGCTCGGAGGGTGGCAACACGAAAAAGGGCTTTTTCAGTGGTGGCCCCCGAATTGTGGAACACCCTCCCAGAGGAGATACGCCTGGCGCCAATGTTACTATCTTTTCGGCGCCGGGTTAAAACTTTCCTCTTCGCCCAGGCATTTTAATTATTTTAATCATGTTGCATTTATTGGAAGTGTTTTAATTCTTAATATTTTGTACTTTTAAATTGTGTTTTTATATTGTATATGGTTATGTATTTTTAATGTTGATCTTGTTCTTGTGAACCGCCCAGAGAGCTTCAGCTACGGGGCGGTCTATAAGTTTAATGAAATAAATAAATAAATAAATTCTTGGATGAAACAGATTATGTTGACTCATTCTAGTCTGTGTTCAGGCCTGGTTATGGGACTGAATTGGCCTTGGTTGCCCTGATGGATGACCTTTATTGGGAGAAGTACAGGGGGAGTGGGACCCTGTCATTCTTACTTGATCTCTTGGCAGCTTTTGATACCATTGACCATGGTATCTTTCTGGGCTGAGCTGGTGAGATGAGTATTGGAGGTACTACCCTTGAGGTTGGTCTGGAAGCTGCAGCTGGTGCAAAATGTGGTGGTGAGACTGCTCACTGGGGCAGGGTATCACCAAGATGTCACTCCGCTGCTGAAAGTATTGCACTGGCTACCTATTAGCTACAAGCCTTTTAAGTAGAGCCCCTATCCCAGTCTGCGTCTGTGTTTGAATTGCTTTTTAATATGTTTTTAAACCTTTTTTTTTTTAAAAAGATATTTTTAAGCTTTTAAAAATGTTTTTAAAGATGTTTTGTTTTAATATGTTTTTAATGGTTTTTAATGGTTGTTTTGTTTTAATATATTTTGAAGTCTGTTTTTATGATGTGTTAAAGTGTTTTTAGTGCTTTTGTTTGCCGCCCTGGGCTCCTGCTGGGAGAAGGAGCTGGATATAGATCTGATCTGATCTAATTAAATACATATATATATATATTGCATCCATGCATGTTTTTGTATCATTGTGTATGTACTTGTTCTTCTATGTGACCCACCCCAGGGTTGCTTTGCAGTGAAGGGCAGCATAGAACTGAATAAATAACAATAAGAATAACATACTAGGAGAAATGAACTGATGTAAAATGCCCACAGTTGTCCATCAGGAAGAGAGTTGGTTTTATTCTGCGACAGCTGAAGTGAAAAAACTGTGGCTCCTAACTATGAGAAAATTAATTTAGATATTATTCCTTATAGCTGAAGAGGAGGGGTTTTGTTTTGTTTTGTTTTTTTGCTTTTCCCATTATACAGCATGTGTCAGGATTCTATGCTGTATAGCACAGCCTTTCCCAACTAGTGGGCCACCAGGTGTTGTTTGACCACAACTCCCATCAGCCTCAGCCAGCATTGCCAATGGTCAGGAAAGATGGGAGTTGTGGTCCAACAACATCTGGTGGCCCACTAGTTGGGAAAGGCTGGTATAGCACAATATTTAAAATCTAGATTAGCTCGGCATGGAAACCAAAGTGATGTGATATTATATAGTGTTTGCACCAAATATTTTTCTCTTTGGGAGTCTGGGGAAACAACTAATAATTTTGGTCAGATACAAATTAATTTCTCCGAAAAACACTTTTTTGGGGGGAGACTACTGTTTAAAGCCCCTGTTTCCACTGATAGTTGCTGTTTCCTTCTTCCTGAGTTAAGTCACATGAGTAATCCCACCCAGTCAGGGATCATGTAGTGAATTAGAAAATGCCACTAGGCATTATGGTCAATTGGCTTTAGCTGCATGATGATGTCACAAAGTGCAAGTGGGGGTTATTTAAAAATCAAGTATTTTCTTCTAGGAGTACCCCCAAATTACCAAAAAAAGGAGGCATTGGGAGGCACTGTCAAACAAAAAACTGTACTCACAAAAACAGTAGGTAGTTTTAGATGCAGGTAACAGTAAGTATGGTTCAGTTTGAAGTCCTGTTGGTTGCTCTAATCATGGAAGAATAAGATGAAGGAAACCAAATTTGTGTGATGATCTCTTAACTCTTGTAACTGTGGCTCTGATGAGAATAGTGAATAGCACCCAACGAGGTCATTTCTTGAGCTGATTGTAATGAGACCACAAAATAGCGCAATTACCTATTCACACAAATGATTTTCAAAATCAGAGAAAGAGGAATAGCTATGGAATTAATCCCCTCCACTTGAGGGCCTGAAGCCTTCTTTTTGAGCAAGGCTGTAGTTGTCAAGTCATGCTGTGTTGGATGCAGGTGCTGAGCCCAGCATCCAAGAGGTGTTCTGTATCTTTAAAAATGGTGCAGGAGGAAGAGAGAATTTCACCTTGTGGTTTTTCCCATCACAGTGTTGCAAGTAAACCTGCACTTGGCTGAATTTTCTCTTCTCTTAAAGATACAGAATCATTCTCAGCCCCTGAGCCTGGCAACCCTATGTAATCCTATTGTTAAACCTGAAACTTGATATCTTTGTTCACCATGTTCTGAAGCTGCTTAACACCATATGAATCATTTCAGCCACATGATGGCAAGTGTTTAACCATTACAGTAGGGCCCTGCTTTTCGGCAGCCCACTTTTCAGGGTTCCGCTAATACGGTGGCTTTCAATTAGAGTAAGGCCCCACTCATACGGCGCTTGTTCCTCTTTTACAGCATTTTTTGGGCATCGGGCGCCATTTTATTGACAGAATTCCGCTTTTCGGCGGGGGTCTGGAACACAACCCGCCGTATGAGTGGGGCCCTACTGTATAGCAGTCCTGTGGAATCAACTCACAGAAAAATGGCTCCACGACTACTCTAATGTCAAAAAGGCACCGTAGAGATGTTACTAAATAAAAAAATACATTCTGTTCCAATACATCTGAAAAGGGGAACTTGTGGCTTTTCAGGTGTTGTTGGACTCAACTCCCATCATTCCTGACTATTGGCCATGCTGATTGGGGCTGATGGGAGTTGTAGCCCACAACATTTGGAGAACCACAGGTTCTCCATCCTGACAATATATGAAATTACCATTTATTGAGTCAGATTATTGGTGTTGATTGCTCCAAAAGGCTGTGGTTCTCTTCTACTAGACAGAGACCTTTCCCAGTCCTGTTACCCTGAGATACTTTAACCAGAGGTGCCTTGGATTGCTCCTGGGACTTCAATTTTGTAAAGCATACGTTTGACCATTAAGCTATGGCTCTTCCACAACACAATGAACTGAAAGCTGCTTTGTGAAGTCTGTATTAGTCCTCAAACATGGCATTTTGGATCACAGTTATATAATTTTCTCTTTAATTCAGAGGACTGGCTATTTTGAAATCTGAATGGTAGGGCAGTATAAACATGGCCTCCCACAATTATCCATCATATTTGTGGATGCCAAAATTTGGGAAGGAAGAGTTTTGCCAAATATTCTTGGGGTGTGTGTGGAATTTTCCAACAATTTGGCTGGAGGGTAAAAAAGAAAATTCTTAGAAAATTTATCAGAAAACTCTTTTGAGAAATTTCGGTTCACTTAATGCTGAATGAAACTTTAGTGTTTGTATTGATATATGAAGGAAACAATAGCAAATAGGGGCTAATCCCACTGTTGTCTCCAACAATATTAACATATACCAGGTAAGAACCACAGTTCCACCCCAAATCCCCCACCCTATATATGGATGGGGAAGTTGGAGGTCTGTTCTACTGAATATTCTTGAGTGGGCCTTGGAATTCTTCAATAGTTTCGAAGGATCTCAAATGTGGAAATTCTCTGGGTATTTCTCACAATATTCTTTGAATTTGAGGCTAAGCCCTACCTACAATAACAACATGGTTTTTCATAATCTAAGGACAAGTCAACAGTCCATACCTTTCATTCAGCTACTCTTTTATGTATTATAAAGAATAAAGGGTTATGTCAACTAAATCATAGAGTGGACCCACTGAAATCAATGAATTTAAGTTAATCATGAGATTTGTCATGATCTCTGTGGTGAGGAGCACCTACTATCAACTTAGCCTGGTACACCAATTATGCCCTTTCTTCAACAGGGATAGCTTAGCCTGTCATTCATGCGCTGGTAATCCTGCAATTGGACTACTGTAACACACTCTATGTCAGATTTCCCTTGGGATTGGTCCAGAAGCTGCAGCTGGTGCAGAATGCTGCAGCCAGTTGGTTTGTAGAGCACTTGGACATATACATATTACACATGTGCTGAAGAAACTGCACTGGCTGCTGATCAGCTGCCAGGGCATGTTCAAGATCTTGTTAACATACAGTAGGACCCCACTCATACAGCAGGCTACGTTCCAGACCCCCGCCTAAAAGTGAAACCCGCTGAAAAGCAGAACTCCTTCAATATAATGGTGCCCAATGCCCGAAAAACGCTGAAAAGCGGAACAAGCGCCGTATGAGTGGGGCCATACTCTAATTTTAGCCGTCGTATTAGTGGAATGCCGAAAAGCGGGCCGCTGAAAAGCTGGGCCCTACTGTATAAAGCCCTGAACAACTTGTGATCATGTTACCTGAAAGACCGCCTGCCTCTATATAGACCTGTAAAATCACTTAGATCATCTGGGGAAAATCTACCCATGGGACCACATCCCACAGAATATCATAGGGCAGTGACCAGAAAATGGCCATTTTCTCCTGTTGCTCCTGTACTGTGGAATGTCCTTCCCTCTGCTTTATGAGAAGTAGGAACCATCACTTACTTCAGATATCTTCAGATGGCTTGACCACTGTTGTCCACGCACTGGTAACGTCTAGGCTGGAATTGCTTTTTAATATGTTTTTAAACCTTTTTTTTTAAAGATGTTTTTAAAGTTTTTAAAAATGTTTTTAAAGATGCTTTGTTTTCATATATTTTTAACGGTTGTTTTGTTTTAATATATTTTAAAGTCTGCTTTTATGATGTGTTAAAGTATTTTTAGTGCTTCTGTTTGCTGCCCTGGGCTCTTACTGGGGGAAAGGCTGAGATATATATCTAATAAATAATAATAATAATAATAATAATAATAATAATAATAATAATAATAATAATAATAATAATAATAATAATAATAATGGCATTTCCCACTGGTCTAAATAAATCATAAGAATTATGGACAAATGTAAACATTTACTGGATTTCTGATATTCATTTACAGAGACACACACATCTCTACAAAAATCTCTAAACAAGAGAGACTTCCGGGAAGGGTGACTTAGCCTGTGCCTGCTTTTGAGACGGGCTCCTGCCTCAAAAGAAGCTTATTCAGATATATCAGTCAGTTTTTTCTTTTTTTTTTGACTGATTAAACTTCTCCCGGGTAGGGAGAAACGAAGAGATTAACCTCAAAGCCTATTTTTGTTGGGACGACCAGATCTCATTAATTTATGGGACGAGGTCCAGCCGACGAAGGTGGGACGGATTTTTAACAGCAAGCTCTATCTGATAAAGCGAACGTTCACCTTATCTTCTAAGAGAGAACGCACTAACAGGCAAGCACCCTTCTTTCTATATTTTTCTTTTACTTGACTTAAATTGTTGCTGTTTAAAAGAGATTTGCCAGATTGATCAGTTTTTGACATCTCACTGGGGAGCCATAACTTCTCTCTGCTACGCACTAATTAATAGCTTATCTCTGTTTTTGTTGCAAAAAGCTGTCCTGGATTTGCATTCTAAAGATATACACAGAAGAGGGATTTCTATTCCAGATTTTTATTTTGAAAAATATTATACTGTTTTGAGACTACTCTCTTTTTGGTCTATTTTATTTTGACGAATCTGTTTCTTGACGATTGCCATTAATTGTTTCGATCCTGGGAACTGCATTTTGTTTACTTAACTATTGGAGAGATAAGGCTGTCTGCTCTGTTTATACTGTGATGTCACCAAGTTTGGAGTATTAACCCAATTGTTGCTGAAATAAGAAGTGGTTTTCCTATATTTTTCTTTTAAAATGGCAATTAAGAAAGTGGCTGAAAATCTGGAAATAACTATGTTTCAGAAAATAATGGATGAGATTGAGATAATGAAAATTGAATTGAGTAAAATGAAGCAGGAGATTAAAGATATAAGGGTCCCTGTGAGAGAGGTGACCCTGGAAGGGGTCCCTGTGAGAGAGGAGACCCCGGAGATTGGAACAGGGGTCCCTGTGAGAGAGGTGACCCTGGAGACTGGAATAGGGGTCCCTGTGAGAGAGGAGATCCCGGAGATTGGAACCAACGTGGAACAGGAACAAGATTTGGAGTCTATGGACTTTAGAAATAAAATCTATTGTTTGGAACTCAATGTTATCTCTGAAGAAATGAATGAAGATTCTAGAGATAAAGTTATCAATGGCATGGATAATCTTCTGGACTGGAATGATGTGATGGAGCCCAATATAGAGAAAATCTATGGAATTAACTGCAGCCATGTGACAATGGAAAAATTTTTAAGAGATGACCCAGTGTATTTTGAAAAAAAGAACAGAGATATGATTTTACAGCAGTATTTCAGCAACCTATTCAGAATGGATGGCAAGAAAATATTTGGGATAGAGGTAATCCCCATCAGACTCTTACTATATGACTATGGCTTTGACAGCAAGATTATTATGGAATACTGATAATGGAAGATTGGATATTGAAATTACTGGACTTAACAAGACTACTGAAGATGGAAGATGGAAAATGGAACTAATAGAGATAATAGAACAATGGCTACTGAAATTATTGAACCTAACAGATTCTGATGTGATGGATTAATTGAAATGTTTATTTTGACTATGGTTATGACAATAAGATTATCATAATTAGTAATGAGATGGATTAATCGATATGCTTATCTGGAAAAAAAAATTGATAGATATATTTCTTAAAGAATTGAAACCTCTCTTTGACTTTTTGTGGAAAGAATAAAGTAATGTTTATGAGATTTGATGATTAAGTAAGATAACTACTGGAGGAAAGTGATTTTATAATATGACTTAAGAGACAGGATTGTTATATATTATAGACTTATAACTGATTTGATCTTTGACAAATGGGAAGTCAATATTTTACTCTTTATTTTTTATTTTTGTTTTTTTTTTTCTTTTTTTCTTTTTGTTTAACTATTTTTGATTTTGTTTTTTGTCTTTGAATGTTTTATGATTTTGTCTTGTATGTTTTATGAAAATCTGAATAAAAATTATTGAAAAAAAAAAAAAATCTCTAAACAAGTATGGTTTCTAAATAAGTTGGCACTATCCACTTAAACTTCAGCACTGTGCAAATTGTACAGTTTCTACTGTGATCAGCTGATTAATTACAGTGTTTCTAATTGTAACCTTTTATTACATTAACATTACAGTACGGCCCCGCTCATACAGTGGGTTCCGTTCCGGACCCCCCCTGTAAAGCGAAAACCGCTGTAAAGCGGAACGCATTGATGTTAATGGCGCGCATTGCGCGAAAATGACGTCGAAATGGTGCGTGACGGAAAAAAACCGCCGTAAAAGCAGAACAAGCGTGTTAATGCGGGGACTTTCCCTAATTGAAAGCTGTCGCATTAGCGAAGCGCTGTAAAGCGGGGCCCTACTGTACCCAAGAGCCAGAGCAATCCTTGAATTGCTTCATTTCTAAAGTGTCAATCTAATCTGACATATCCCATTCTGCAAGGGCTTACTTATAGCCTCGGTCCAGCTATGATTACATTTATTTTTGTATTTTAACCTTTTTGTACACCGCCCAGAGAGCTACTTGCTATGGGCGGTTTATAAATGAAACAAATAAAATAAATAAATAAATAAATAAATAAATAAGCTGCCAGAGCAACTCTTTTATTGTCAACTCGAGAGTCATTTATAATTGCTGGTATTTGTTTTGAGGCTAATGGAAACCCAACAAAAGACAGTGTTGGGGTACATCATACTTCTCCAAGCCAGCAGATAACTTTCCTTTGTACATTCCCATGGACACCTGTATTTGGGGTTTTGATGCACAAATTAAGAGAGATGCCAATAATGTTTAAATATCATGAAGAATTTCTTTCTTTCTTTCTTTCTTTCTTTCTTTCTTTCTTTCTTTCTTTCTTTCTTTCTTTCTTTCTTTCTTTCTTTCTTTCAAAATACTGGACACAGAAGTTGCAGGATATAAAATATGAACAGTTTTCTACATTTTCTTTAGCAAGGTCAGATTCCATCTAATGTAACTGCAATGCCACAAAATCGGGGTTTTCTCCCACAAGCTGTTTGAAACTGCCTGTCAAGACTGCTTATAAAAATTGCTGTCTTCCAAAGATGCACAGTCTTTGCCAAAGGCTGTCCCTTTACTAAGATGGACTTTTTGTTAATATGAAGCAGGCTTGTAAGGCCAAAGTGTAGATGCTGGAGGAAAAATTCCTTGCTGACTTTAATGCTCTTCTAATTCAGAAATCCCAGAAAACCACAGTTATATAAAAATTTCTAAGCTCCAGCTAGGTGGTTAGAATAAGGTCTGTTTGCTTTTCGTGCTTTCCAAAAACAATCCATGGCATCTGTGATCTAGCTATATTGAGAATACTAAATGCAAGGGGAAATCCACACACCTGTTTTTTCTCCATTGTCCAGGGCTAGCAGCTAAGAGACAGCATGGCCAGTAGGCAGAATGGTTTGCTGGCTTAGGCAGGTCTTCCAGGCAGTGTATAGTAGTAATGGTTCAGAGTCTCATATTTGCAGTATGTGGAATGTTGAATCATAGAATCATAGAATACTAGAGTTGGAAGGGGCCTATGTGTCCATTGAGTCCAACCCCCTGTTCAATGCAGGAATCCAACTTAAAGCATACCCAACAGGTGGCTGTACAGCTACCTCTTGAATGCCTCTAGTGTTGGAGAGCCCACCACCTCCCCGAGGCAATTGGTTCAATTGTTGTACCACTCTAACAGTCAGGAAGTTTTTCTTGATGTTCAGCTGAAATCTGGCTTCCTGTAACTTGAGGCCATTTTTCCATGTCATGCACTCTGGGATGATCAAGAAGAGATCCTGGCCCTCCCCTGCATGTGACACCCTTTCAAGTACTAGAAGAGTGCTATCAAATCTCCCCTCAGTCTTCTCAAGACTAAACATGGCCAGTTCTTTCAGTCTCTCCTCACAGGGACTTGTTTTGAGTCCCTGGATTATCCTTGTTGCACTCTGAACATGTTCCAGTTTGTCTGCATCATTCTTAAAGTGCAGTGTCCAGAACTGGACATGCTACTCAAGATAAGGCGTAAGTGGTGCCGAATAGAGGGGAATTATTTCACACAATTTGGAAACTTTACTTCTGTTCATATAGCCTGTTTTGTAGCCACATTGCACTGTTGGCTCATATTCATCTTGTGATCAACAATTCCAAGATCCTTCTCTTAGATCCTTCTGGGGTTTTTTGAACAAGTTTTGTTTTTTTTTTTGGTTATATGCCTTCAAGTCAATTACAACTTATGGCGACCCTATGAATCAGCAACCTCCAATAGCAATAAGTTATATCCTTCAGTTTCTGTATTCCAGTCGTGGGAGTCATCCCAACAAGTTTCAGTTATACCTGTCAAGTCGTATTTACTGTCCTGTATTAAGAATTCAAATTCATCCTGTTTGCTTCCCATACTCTGGGCATTAGTATAGAGACATCGAAGACCATGTGATTTACGGTCTGGCTTTCTTCCTACATTTTTATGAAGACTATTATTGGGCCCCATTAGAGCCATTCTCTCAGTGCAAAAGCTTTTGTAAATCGTTACCTCCAAATTTACAGCTCCCTCCCACTAAGGATTCAGTTTAAAGCCCTCCTGATGAAGTTCTCCATGCTGCAGACACAGCTCCTTTTCTGAAGTTTGAACCCAGTTTGTAATGAGTTCAACTCAGTGTTTGAGGCTACCTGGTGCCTCTCCTTTTTCAAAGTTAATACTTGTAGGTAGGTGGCTGATGACATTGGGGAATCCTTGTAGCAGTGGAGGGTTCATTCTTAAGGCATTCATTACTGCCAGGAAGCCTGGAAACTGTAATTATTCATTTATCCTGGCTCAGTCCAATGGCTCCTCCTGCACTGAGCAATTTAAATGCAGGAAAATGTGCTTATGAGTAGGGGTTCTCTGCAATTGTTATTGTTCATTGTTCAGGTATTTCAATTGTACAGAGCTCATGTACTGGGCTGTCTGCATACACAACTGTGTGCAACATATGGCTATTGGGGGCCAAAGAGTTATACTTTCCTTCTCTCTTTAACCATTTTAAGAGTTTTGTCTGTCATCCATTGAGGACTTTCTCTCCTTTTAACTAGAGGTATTATCTTTTTACATTCTTCCCTGATAATGTCTCTTGCTTCAATCCATAGTTCTTCTGGTACCCTATCAACTAAACTTAAAGCCTCAAATCTGTTCCTTATTTGCTTTTTATATTCTTCTGGGATGTTGTTTAAATTATATCTTGGCATTATGATTGTTTTGTTGTTCTTCAGCTTTACTTTGATTTTCGATATTACCAGTTCATGATCTGTACTGCAGTCTGCTCCTGGTCTTGTTTTTGCAGAAAGTATGGAATTTCTCCATTTTCTGTTACCAATTATATAATGAATTTGATTCCTATATTGACTATTTGGTGATGTCCATGTATACAGTCATCTTTTTGGTTGCTCAAAAAATGTGTTTGCAAACAGATTATTGGCTTTTGCAGAATTCAATAAGTCTTTCACCTGCTTCATTTCTGTCTCCTAAGTTCCATTTCCCCACAATTCCTAGTTCTTCTCTATTCCCTACTTTTGCATTCCAGTCCCCCATGATTATCAGAGCATGTTGTTTTGGTGTGTGATCAATTTCTTCCTGTACTTCTGCATAAAATCCCTGCAATTCCTCTTCTTCTGCATTTGCCATTGGAGCACAGACTTGGATAATAGTTCTGTTAATAGGTTTCCCATCAAGTCTCATCAATATCACTTTCTCAGACCTGGTATTTTAGCTCCTAATTGTTTTTGTGACATCATGTCTCACTATTAAAGCAACTGTGTTTCTTCTTAATTTCTCATTTCCTGCATAAAATATTTTGTAATTGCCTGATTGAAATGTCCCATTCCTGTCCATTTTAATTCATTCACGCCAAGTATTGTAATGTTGATATGTTCCATTTATTGTTTGACAATTTCTAACTTTCCCTGGTTTATGCTTCTCACATTCTATGTTCCTATTGTACAACTTCAGAGTCTCCTTTCGCATCTGTGCACATCAACCTCTGGGCTTCCTTTTGGCTTTGACCCAGTTGCGTCATTAGTCACAGCGCTATTCCTACTTGTCTGTTGTTCTTCCCCAGTAGCTTGGCGAGTGCCATGTGACCTGGGGGTCTCATCTTCCAGCACTATCTCGTGTTGCATTTTGTACAGTCTATTTATAGGGTTTCCATGGTAAGAGGTATTCAGAGGTGGTTTACCCTTGCCTTCTTCTAAGTCTGGATGCATCTTAGTCTGGTGTCTCAGCTAGGAGACCCCTGCTAGGAGTCTAGCCTCTTGGTCTAGATTCCTGATGGCACTGCACTCAGCTTCTTCAACACACTCAAACTCCCTCACCACGTTAAGGTGTGCATCCTAGAGGGACTGCAGTCTTAGTAATCCACAAAAGCAGAAATCTCTTTGTGGTTTCACCCAAACATATCTACTCAGAAATAAATTCCACTGAGTTCAATGAGACTTACTCTCAGACAAGTATGTACAGGATTACAGTGTTAAACGGCTTTGGGTAACATGGGGACTATTTTGCAGATTTCAGCAGTATTGTAGCATGGCTACTTCCTGTACTACCAAGGTCATACAAAAAGCCTTAGCATATGAGAAGAGATGACACGAGAGCTTCTCCTCATGACAGTGCTGCCCCAGTTTTAGGGGGAGCCTCAGGACAGGCTCTTCATATGGGGCCCAGGGCCATGGGAAAGAGCATGAAGTAAGGAGGTAGCACCAGTAAAACTAGAAATTAAATTTCTGGCTAAGCTGCCTGAGAGTTCTTTGGGGAAAAAAGCCTCTGATTTTTACAAGTTACTATTAACATAAGAAGATGGCCCATCTAGTCCAGCATCCTGTTCTCACAGTGACCAACCACATGCCTTTGGGAAGCCCACAAGCAGACCTAAGTGCAGCAGTGCCCTCCTCTCCTGTGGTTTCCAGCAACTACTATTTGGAAGTGTACTGTCTCGATTATGGAGGTAGAGCATAGCCATTATGGCTAGTAGCCATTGATAGCCTTATCCTCTATGCATTTGTCTAATCTTCTTTTAAAACCATCCAAGTTGGTAGCCATCACTGCCTCTTGTGGGAGCAAATTTTATAGTTTAATTATGCACTGTGTGCAAAAGTACTTCATGCAGAATTTGTTATTGAGAAATATAGTAAACCTGGGATTGATGGATTTCATCAATACAGGGTGAGATTTCAAGAAAATTGTGGTGTTCCCAAGATGGAGAAGAAGCCATGTTTACCCCCCTTTCCAGGCGGCAGGTGAGATTCTTTTTTATGCGGCAGTTAATCAAATTTAGAATTAAGCAGTCACCATTCATGCCCTAATTTCACTACAATTTTATTCTCTGCAGGATGAATGTCATGAATTTGAGCACTTATTCAGCTACTTCACTTTTCGGCAGCATCCATTGATTGACCTTTTACTGAATTCACATCATGTTGACTAATATATGTATATTCTCATGTTCATCTTATAATTAATATCTTTTACCCTTTCAGGACATTTCAAAGGTTTAAGACCTCAGAGACGTATTAAAAAGTCTATGAAGTATAATGGAAATGTCACTTAATGTGAGACTGAGACTAGTAAAAAGGAAGCTAAGGCACTCAAAGAAATGGTGGGTCTGCAGTCCCAAGCCAGGAGATATACAGAACTATGCCAGAGAAAGCTGAAGTCAGATGTCTTGAAAGAGCAAATGGCTATAATGGATTGCCAGAAGTGTGCATTTCATTATTACCATCTCTATTGCAGAGCAAGACCATGGATTTCCTGGAGCTACACATCTGAGGAGACACACACCAATGTCTGTAACAAAGTTGGGGAATGTTTTTTCAGGCTGAGGGCAACCTTCATGTTTTCCATACTCGGTTGGTGGCCTCGAGATCCATACATGGCCTGTTTGTTGTCAGATTTATATTGTGAAACCCTGATTTTCAAGCATCCATATTTGTGGGCTTTTTTTTGTCTAAATCACTTTAGCATTGGCCACTCCCCTCAGTCCACCCCTTTTCAGTAATTGGTCCATAACAGTTTGCTTTTCATGCGCTTTTTCAGAAGAGCGCAGAAACATATATCTTTTTTTAAATTCCCACATCTGTGCAGGTTTGTGGATGTGCAAAAGGGCAAAGTTAATGGATCCCCCCCAACTGCAAGCAAAATAAATGTCTGGGCTGTTATATTTATTTATTTATTACATTTATATACCGCCCCATAGCCAAAGCTGTCTGGGCGGTTTATAGCAATTAAAAACAATAAAAACAAATATACAAATTTTAATACACAAAAACAATTTAAAAACACAATTTTAAAAAATTAAAAACAATTTAAAAACACAATTTTAAAAAATTAAAAACAATTTAAAAACACATTCTAAAATGCCTGGGAGAAGAGGAAAGTCTTGACCTGGTGCCGAAAAGATAACAGTGTTGGTGCCAGGTGCACTTCGTCAGGGAGATCATTCCATAATTTGGGGGCCACCACTGAGAAGGCCCTCTCCCTTGTTGCCACCCTCTGAGCTTCCCTCGGAGTAGGCACCCAGAGGAGGGCCTTAGATGTTGAGCTTGTGTACAGGTGAGTTCATGTCAGGATATGTATAACATAGGGCATTACTAAGAATGGGAGCCGCTGGTTTCTCCCGATTCCATTTAATTTGTCGATCTGGGAGGCAAATCCCTTTCCGTGTTTGATTGTTTCCCATTATCTCCTGCTGTTACTGTTCTGAAAGGGCTTTCCTTCTGCTCAGTGCACCCACGAAATCTCATCTTCATGCTTCCTCCTCCCAAATTGTATTAGATCTGCCACCGCCCACCATGGGAGAAAGCAAGAGATCGTCTGTCATTCAGTTTCAAGTTAGCAAAGGGAGGACCGAGATTAGTCAGTTAAGCTTGGAGAAAAAGAACACAACTTACAGTGCTTGCGCTCTCTCTCTCTCTCTCTCTCTCTCTCTCTCTCTCTCTCTCTCTCACACACACACACACACACACACACACAGAGAGAGAGAGAGAGAGAGAGAGAGAGAGAGAGAGAGAGAAATCTGGCTGCCTTTTTGGTATATTTGACTCCACCTCCCATCTGCATCAGCTGTTGGGCAGGAAAAAAGAGGCTTTGCCTGCTGTTAGATCGGCTGTGAGATCAATGCCACATTAAGTACTCGAGCTTGCTCCTCTTCTCCCCTTTACCCCTATCAGCCCAAGGAAGCTCAGTTAAAAACCTCCTCTTTTAAACTCAGTGTTCTCAATGAATGGTTTGTGTAATATTACAAAATAGTTTTTAAGTGGAAATATTATTCATTAAACATTTCATTTTACGTTTGATTGCAAAATAGTGGAGTTTTTTTTAAAAAAACCCCAATGCGATATAGTTACTGAAGCCAGGAGGAAGTACCCCAGTTCAGTACCAGAAGCAGGAATGAACTGTAAGAAAGGAGGAGGAGGTGTGGACAGAGGGTGGATCCAACTTCAGTACCGGAAATGTAACTGGCTATTAGGGGGAAAGGAGACAGGGGCTTGGCATATGACGGAGGAATGCCCATGGACAGAGTATTGCAGAAAAGTCTGTGGCATTGCATCTGAGCACACGGACATTATTGTGATTGATTATCAATACAGGAAAGCATATCAGGTTTTGGGTGGTATTTCTAATGCCCATTTGTGAATGCTAAAATCCGTACTAGTTTGCAACGTCATATGGATTATGGTGAATTAATGAGGACACAAAGCAGTAACATTGCAGATTATACAGCTGTATGGATGGGCCCTAACACCAGATGACACATTTCCAAGCACAGAAGTTATGTTATGTCAACCGTGTTATGTCTAAAGGCTTAACTGACTGGGCTAGATAGAATGAGGATGGGGTTGACCATGTATACTTCTAAGTCATTGATATGTTAATCTTTGGTGTTTTATTTTGGAGGATTTTGTGGGCCTGCTTTTGCATTTGGGGAAATGCAGTGGTTGCTGCTGCTGTGGCTTTAGGTTGCAATCTTACGTGTTTTAATTATGTTCATTTTAGTGCCACTGATTTCAATGTAACTGGTTGCTTTCTGGAGTTAATATCACATTAGGTTGTGCTGCTCTCCTCTTCTAGAGATGGTAATCATTTCTGTTATAAAGCACCTCAGGGTGTTTACTTGATTTGATACCATACAGATTTGTTTGTTAATGTGGCACAGCATGAAACTGACATGGAAATGCATTCTTATGGAAGATGAGACCAGATGGTTTGATAATGATGTCTGGAAATTTTTCACTTAATGTTGTCAAAAAGGCATCTTGGCAAAATGGAGCTACAGGGATATTTTGTGCTACTGTTGGCTACTGGGGGGGAAGGAGACGGGGGCTTAGCATATGATGGCCCATGGCCTGCCTATTGCAGGAAAGTCCACAGCATTGCATCTGAGTGCACTGATGTTAATGGGATTGATTATCGATACAGGAATGCATATCAGTTTTTTGGTGGTATTTCTAATGCAGATTTGTGAATGTGAAAATCCGTACTTCCTTGCAACGTCGTATGGACGACAATGAATTAATGAGGGCACAATACAATAACTGCAGATTATCCAATGTACTTTGGATTTTTTTTAACAAGTGTCCCAGGGAGAAAACTTACAAATATTGACATTCTGAACAGGAGGACAATTGTGCAAGTCTATGCATGCCTACTTGGAAGGAAGTCCCATTAAGTTCAATAGACTTACCTCCCAGTAAGTGAGCATAGGATTTGAACATAAGAAGAACCCCTGCTGGATCAGTCCATCTAGTCTAGCATCTTGTTTTCAATCAGATGCCTCTTGGAAGCCCACACAGGACATGACAGCAGTGGCTGTTGTTTGCCAGCACATGACGTTCAGATGCATGCTGCCTCTGTCTCTGGAGGATTGCAGCCTAAGAATGTGTGTCATAATGCACAGGAGACACAATGATGGTCTTCATATTTTGGATTTGGATTATGAGGAAGGGCCTTCGTTTGGTGGCAGAGCACATTCTTTGCATGTAGTAGGCCTCAGATTCAGTTTCTGACTTCAGGCAGTGGGTTGGGAAAGGCATGTGTCTGAGATCTTGGAAAGCTACTATTAGTCAGAATAGACAGTACAGGAGGAGATGGGCCAATGATTTGACTCTGTATAAGGCAGCTTCAAATGTTAATGTTTATATGGTGAAAAACCCCTCTTAGACAGACCAATGTTTAGCAAAACTGTTTTTTATACTTGCAAAATAGAAAAGTCTGAATACACTGTAACAGTTTGATGTTGATTTATTTAATTTCCCTTGTAATGTCAGTTCCGGGTAAGATCTGTGCTATAATTTTTGCTGAAGATCTCAAAATATACTTTGAATATATGAAGAATTCTAAGCCCTCAGTTTGGTATGTAAAAATTAAATCTGACCATAAGAGGTCTGCTTATTTGCAGGTATTAACTTTTTTTCCTGTTAGACATGCATTTATTTACTCAGCATGGTTGTCAAATTATGGCCTCAGAATATCTGACCACTAAATTATTTAATAAGCCAAACATATTGCTGTCTTTGTGTATGTGGATCTGGCCAGATAAAATACATTGTGCATTGTATCATGCATTATAAAGCTGACCTAGGGATAATTCCTCTATTCATTTCAGAATGTTCTAGAAGTTCAGTCAGATGGCTTCAAAAGTAGATTCCTGGCCACTGTAGATAAGTTTGTTACAAGGGTAGCTTTGTGTCTTCTAGCAGTGAGAAAGTTGTGGGCCACTTTTTTGAATTAAAACAATGTTAACTGTCAAGATTTAATTAAATGATTTGGTGAACTTTACCATTTAAAATTTTGAAAATTGTAGCTCTGAAAACTGATATGTTTTAATTTACTCTTGGACTGTCTAGTTTTTTTAAAAAAAATTATATTGTAATGGTTATTGATTACAAACAATTACATCTGATTGACTGATAGTTCATGTTATAGAAATATATTGACATATGGACTACAAAACTGATGAGCAAAATCTCCACTCATCCAGCCAAGGTGAGGCTAACAAGAAATTTGTTTGGCAATGCACATTCTGCTGGGTCTTGATTTGTTGTAGAAGCTGCTGGCAATTAGCTGCACAATGAATGCATCTCACAAATGGTGGTAAAAGGCCAAAACAATGCAAAGTTGTCTTTATCTTAGATGCAAGTTCCTGCTCCAGAATGCATTTTTCTTTTAAGATCATTTCTAGAAGCTCTGTGGGGGAAAATTCTCCAAATTAGGGTTCAAACATGGAGGCTCACACAATAGTCCAAAAGAGTAAAAAACCCAGCTTCATTCAGGAATGCATTGGAGGACAGAAAAGCTGGAAATTCTGTGTGGCAGCACAGTCAGCAAAGGCAGTTATACTTCCTGCTACATCACATTGCACCATACTCACAGCCAATCACACACTTACAACTCAACACCATGGCATTTTGTATCCGATCAGTGCCTTACACCATTCCCACTTATTCACATTCCACTCCCCATTTTACTTCTTGTTTACTCATATCAGAATGGCTGTTACAATCTTTTGCTGACATCAGTTCATGACCCTGAACATGTGACAGTCATGCTCAGGGATGAGGCTTCTATTCCCCCTCAGCTCCCATCAAAGATACTTTTAGGACCAAACCAAATGTGACACAGGAGGGTCAGGATATCCCGTGGTTCTGGTTTTTGCTTTAAAACAAACACATAATGAAATAGATCTTGACTATAAAATGTAACCCAGAAAGAACGAGAGCTCCATCACCCAAATGTCTACAGCAAAATCTCTACTTCTACCATCCAGACCTCTTGGAAATCCTGTTTCTCAGCATACTTTTTGAGGACGTGTTTTTTCTTAATGGAAAGAAGGGCTGAGCAGCTCAAAAGTCAAATACCTGTTTTAACCATGCACCTGGCCTGTGCTGTCGTTTTGCAATGAAGGAACAATCTTGTCCTCTTCCCTAAGTTGTGCAGGTAACTTTGAGTGTGGATTCCATGTGAATGCCCAATCACTTAGTTGCCCATTTTGCAGGCTCTCTCCTTCCATCCCTTTTTTGAGAGAGAAGAATCATGTGAACTTGGCCTCTGTCTCATCTGCTAGCTGTATGTGTGAACTGAGGTCAGATCTTGGCATCCGCTTTGCAATCCATTCAATAAACTAGGGCTGAGCTGAAATTTCTCAGAAAACATGTTTTATTCTGCAAAAATGTCTTTTTCTCAATGCCTTAAAAAAAGCCACTTGGTAGATTTTTTTCAGGATATTCCCACCATTTTGTCTATGTGGCGACCACCATTTTTCTCCCAGCAATACCCCAGAATGATGCTAGGTCCAGGGCATTGTGTATGCACACACACACACAAATCCAATTATTCTTTTTGCTAACTAGTTTGATGTATATGAACTACAAGTACTAAGTGCACAACCTGGCACTGCAACTTCCTACTGCCATCACTCAGCAGCTTACCTAAGGCCCAGGTGCTGCACCCAGCTCACTCCTCTCGGTGAATAGACTAGCAGTCTGGGAGGGGGGGGGAGGCAATATGATACACAGACTGGCAGCAGACCACCCAGTTGCCAGCAGTCAGAGCAGTATGATATGACAAAAGGTGATGGGAAGAGCCACATTGACTTGATGAACACTGGGTTTTGTTGCGGTAGATATTTTGATAATACCCAGTGAAGTATTAAAAGGCGACAGAAGAAAACAGCCCTAATATTATAAAATATTATTATGTCAATCATCTGAATTGAGAATCAGGATAGAAATCTAAATGAATTAATATTTACTAAGCAAGGTGGTGACACAAGAAAACCTTGATGCCACCTGGCATGTGGGACTACCAATCTCCCTACCCTTTTATTTAAAGTGTAATGTGGCTTATTGCCAATCCAGAATGCTTTGACTACAGAAAGAGTACGAGGCTCAATAGTCTATTCTGGTGAACTACCTCCAACGTTGTCTGGAGAGAGCCCTCAGAGTGGCCATTAAGTTCTTTATTCCTTCCCCAATGTGGTTTTAGTTTGGAGTTGTGTCATTGTGACATTGCAAATGGAAAACAAAATGCAGCCTTTGAAGCATTTGTGCGCACGCATGCACATACACACACAATGGACAATTTTTGAAGCTGAGTGAATTTTTCATATATAGCAGGGAAGTTGTGTATAAATTGAACCTATCTTTCTTTACAACGGATTTTCCGGACTTTGTATGCACTTTTTTCCTTGCCATTTGATGAATGATAAGCTTCTTCTACCTGCAGAATGCAGAACAAAATAATAAAGCCAAACTCTCACCTGTGCTGACCCTTCAAGTAATTGCTGCGTGCAACATTTCCTGCTGTGATTAATAGCTGTGACTGCTCCTATTTGGTTGAATACTTAAAATGGGTAATAAAGAAACAAACAATTGCTACTTCCACCATCTGCGATCAGCATCAGTGTTTTATAGAACCAAAGCTGTTTATGAAGGCACATCTTTCTTTAAAAAATAATTAAAAATGACTCATTATTTCTACAAACTCAAAGGCACAACTAAGGCCAGCCTACATAGCAAAACCTCATGGCCACTGCGGACTAAAGTTTATTAACTGTTGCTACTGTTGCTTCTGCTGTGTTGCAGATGGAAGGGGGAATGTTATAATAATAATAATAATAATAATAATAATAATAATAATAATAATAATAATAATAATTCCTATTCACCCTAAGATCCCAGGGTAGGTTACAACAATATAAAATTCATTATTTAAAAGAGTTTAAAAACAAATAACACATACAGGAATTGGGTGGGTCCTGAAAATGTATATTTCAGGTGTCAAAGGTGGTGCATCTTCAGCATTCAATGAAAACTGAATTGCAAGGGGGCCAGATGCACCTCTTTGGGGAGGGAATTCCACAACCTAGTGGCTGTCACAGAGAATGCCCTCTCCTGCCCCCTACCCAACTTCTGAGGATGGTGGAACTACCAAGAGGGCCCCCTCTGCTCATCTTAAATAGCATAAGACTCAACAAATGCATCGTTACTCTGTAGTTTTAAGCTTTTTTGCTTCTCCAACATTTGACCTCAACCCTCTTTATTGTCAGACTTTGATGGGGATATCATAAAAAAAAAATAGGAGAGGGATTCACATTCAGCACAGGCCCCAGATGACCTCCCTCACCTGATGCCCTAGTTATGGACAACCTGTGGCTCTTCAGTTATTGTTGAACTCCAACACCCATCATCCCTGACTGTTGGTCATATTGGCTGGGGCTGATGGGAGTTGGAATTCAACAATATCTAGAGGGCACCAAGTTTGTTCCCCCTGCCCTAAAGCATGAAGAGCTCCATGGAGCTTATCCTACCACCATCTCTCTGGCCTGTGTAACTCACATTGCCATCATCCTCAGATTCTGAGGACTCCAGTCTAGAAATGGACATTAAGGTACATCACCTGCAACAGCCTTGGTGCCAAGACTTATGAAATCAGGCAAACCCCCTTTAAATATAGGAGGTTTTCAAAAAATGGAGTTATCGAGCTTCAGCTGCAACCTATTTAAAGCCTCAGTGAATTCTAGATCTCTGCTGAAGCAATATCCAATCCCTGTTTGTGTGTTAGCATCCAACCTGACCCCCAATGAGCTTGACTTGGAGTTGTCCAAGGTGCTGATCATCTTAGCCTTTCTGCTTGGGCCTGAACTTCTGACTGAACTCCTGCTGGAGCTTGCATCCCAGCCTGTCTGTGCTGACTGCCTGGAACAGGACAGAGGGAGAGCGAGGGCATAACCTATAGGAAGTGGAGTGAAGCCTGAACTGCTTTTCAGGTTTCATCGCTTGCTCCTGACAGTGCATGACCTTTAAATCTTGAAAAGGGCTTGATTCAGTGGTCCTGAATAAATGCTGATAAATATTCCTATATGTTTTCTATGCTTTCTCCCAAATAAAATGAAAACGATAAAAAGTGTAGCACTTGAATCTGCACATTCCTTGAATATGGCCCCTGGGGAGAATGTGGTTTTGTTTTTATGAGAGGATGAAAACTGCCCTTCACTTAAACTCCCTCAGGCACTCATGCTCTCTCAAATGAAAACAATACAATTCCACATACTGAATTGCACACTTTGGAAAAAAAAGATGAGTGGAATCGGAAGGGATTTGCAACAGGTGTTGATTTGCAGTTGCCAAACTTGTCTCTGCTTTGATGAAATATAAAAATATGCTCATTGACTATGTGACTGCTGTTTGGTGTTCCAAAGGAGAAAGGTCTGTGTCATCTAGTCTTAAGTAGTTGCTTTTCTGTGAAGGTTGATGGGGAAACTGACCCATGAAAAACATTCAAAAATGTTCAAAGAGGAAGGTCTTCAGTAGGTGCCATAGATAACAGAGATGATGCCTGTCTAATATTTAATGGGAGGGAATTCGAAAGGGTAGGTGCCACTACAGCAAAGGACCATTTCCTATGTTGTGCAGAACAGACCTCCTGATAAGAAAGTATGTGCAGGAGGCCCTCACCTGCAGAGCGCAGTGATCGACTGGGTACATAAGGGATAAGATGGTCTTTCAGGTATCCTGGTCCCAAGCTATATAGGGCTTTATAAACCAAAATTAGAACCTTGAACTTAGCCCTGTAGTTAATAGGTAGCCAGTGCAATTTTTTCCGCAGTGGGGTGACATGTTGGCAATACCCTGCCCCAGTGAGCAGTCTCGTCACTGCATTTTGCACTAGCTGCAGCTTCCGGACCAACCTCAAGGGTAGCCCCATATAAAGTGCATTACAGTAATCCAGCCTGGAGGTTACCAGTGCATGGACAACAGTGGTCAGTCTATCTTGGACCAGAAACGGTCACAGCTGTCTTACCAGACAAAGCTGGTAAAAGGCACTCCTAGCCAGTGGCATCACTAGGGTTGGTGTCACCCACTGCGGTAACTCATGGTGTCACCCCCATGGACCTCCTCCCATACCAGACCATACAGAATCCTTAGTAATCTTTTTGTACTAACGTTACTCGTAAATCATAATACCCGTATATCACTGAATATAATGGCAATAGTAGTGACATAAACAACTAGCAAAATTGAAATTACACCTTTAAATTACAATATCATACGCACAGCCTAAATGTATTTACATTTACATAGTTTCATGTGGTTAAAGTGAAAATTCGGTAAGAAAACAATAGAATTCAAAGTAAAAATGTTTACGAACTACATCAAAATTGATAATATCGCAAGATTGGAAAGCCTTGACTGTCCCATGGTAGATCGCAAATAGTTCTTTATAAGTTCTTTATAAGTTTCAGCTTTGAAAAGCTCCTCTCACATGAAGTTGTAAAGACTCACAGGGTTGTTGGAAAGATTACACTTACACACACACACACACACACACACACACACACACACACACACACACTCTTGTGAAAATATACCCCACATAATAGTTTGTTGTCAAACCAGTTGGTCATTGCAGAACTGCCTAATTGTTTTAAAAATAGGATTGGAGAAGAAGGGAAAGATTTACAACACAAACACAATTCTTTGTTATGTTTTATCATCAGTGGCCATGCTGGCTTGGGCTGATGGGAGCTGAAGTTTAAAAAAGTAACTTTTCCAAGCTCTGGCTAAAAGCTGCTATACAGATTGGTTAAAAAACAGATTAAACAGTCGTGGGGGGCCCTGACGTTTTGGTCCATATCACTGGAACCAGATTAGTTTTTTTAAAATTGAAACGGAGAGTTCGGAGATTAAGGTAAGTTAGCTGGGGACCCAGAGGGGACCCCCCAAAACCGGAAACTCCAGCTGAAAATCGGACACCTTGTAACCCTACTCCTGGGAAGCCACTCAGGCACGCATCCCAAGAGCAGGCAGGGTATTCAAACCTCCCACCTAAAATTCACAGCTGATGAGCGGGCAGGCCAGGCAGGATGGGGAAAAAAAAACACTTTGCAGCTGAAGAGCGGAAGATTCCCCAAGAGGGAAGTGTCTGGCGAGATGGCCGTTGCAGGGCCAGTGCATAGGGGCAGCTCTGGGTGTCACCCCCTCTGATGGTGTCACCCAGTGTGGTCCGCACCCCCCACCCCCTAGTGATGCCGCTGCTCCTAGCCACTGAGGTCACCTGGGCCTCTAGCGACAAAGATGAATTGAGGAGCATCCCAGATTATAGACCTGCTCTTTCAGAGGGAGTATGACCCCATCCAAGGCAGGCAACCAACCAATTATCCGAACTCGGGAACCACCAACCCACAGCATCTCCATCTTGGTAGGATTCAGACTCAGTTTATTGACCCTCATCCAGCCCACCACTGAGTCCAGGCAGTGATCCAGGGCTTGCACAGCCTCTCCTGATTCAGATGTTACAGAGAAATAGAGCTGGGTATCGTCAGCGTATTGCTGACACCTTGCCCCAAATATCCTGATGACTGCTCCCAAGGGCTTCATATAGATGTTAAACAGCATGGGAGACAAGATGGTACCCTGCGGCATCCCACAGCACAACTGCCAGGGGGGTGAAAGACAATCACCCAATGCTATTATCTGAAAACAACCCTGGAGATAGGATCAGAATCACTGTAAAACAATGTCTCCAATACCCATCTCACCAAGTTGGCCAGAAGGATACCATGGTCAATGGGCTCCTACTGGGAGAAAGGGTAGGATATAAATCGAATAAATAAATAAATAAAAATGGTATCACAAGCTGCTAAATGATCAAGTAAGAATAACAGGGTCGCACTCCCCCTTGTCCTTCTCCCAATAAAGGTCATCCATCAGGGCAACCAAGGTGGATTCAGTCCCATAACCAGGCCTGAACATAGACTGGAATGGGTCAAAATAATCTGTTTCATCCAAGAGTTGTTGCAATTGCTGCACCACAACCCTCTCAATCACCTTCCCTAACAAGGAGCTATTTGCAACTGGGAGGTAGTTGTGGCAAACCAATGGGTAGGGTGGGCTTTTTCAGGAGTGCTCGGA
This sequence comes from Rhineura floridana, assembly GCF_030035675.1. Taxonomy (NCBI): domain Eukaryota; kingdom Metazoa; phylum Chordata; class Lepidosauria; order Squamata; family Rhineuridae; genus Rhineura; species Rhineura floridana. The sequence continues at coordinate 187,964,439 of NC_084480.1, read as the reverse complement.
TCACCACCTCTTTTAGGGCAGCTGGAACCACTCCCTCCCGCAACAATGTGTTGACCACATCCTGGATCCACTTGGTCAAACTCCCTCGGCAAGCTTTAATAAGCCAAGAAGGGCAAGGGTCAACAGGAAATGTTGCTGGCCACATTGTTGCAAGCACCTTGTCTATGTCATCAGGCTGCATCAACTGAAACTGTTCCCAAGAAGTTGCAGCAGACATTGCCACTGGCGTTCTAGCCGTCATCCAGCCTGTTTCATTGCCCTTAGCTCACTGGTGTACCAAGGTGCAAACCAGGCTCCACAATGCTGGAGAGGGTGCTCAGGGGCAACTGTGTCAAGAGCCTGACACGCCTCGCTGTTCCACAGTGTGACAAAGGCTTCAACAGGGTCACCTGCTCAATCTACTGGGAACTCTCCCAGGACATTCAGAAATTCTGTGGATTCCATTAGTCTCTGGGGGCAGACCATCTTAATCTGTCTGCCACCCCTGCAGGGAAGGATCAGAGCCATAAGTCTAAACTTCACCAGGAAGTGGTCTGACCATGACAATGGGGTGACAGCCCCCCCATATCCAGACCACTCCTTCCTCTATCTGGAGGAAAAACCAAGTCGAGGGTGTGTCTTGCCCTATGCATCAGGCTGGGGACAACTTGAGACAGCCCCATGGTCGTCATGGAGGCCATGAAGACCTGAGCCGGAACACTAGAGGCAGCCTCAGCATGGACATTGAAATCACCTAGGACTATCCACCAGCTCAGTCAGAGAAGTTGCCGGGCAGCAGGGTGGATGGTACACCAGCAGCAACTCTAGTTTACTGTCTCCTTGGCCTGACACCAGGTGCAGGCCCTCACAGCCAGGTCCAAGACAGAGTGGTTTCCTGGTGACAGAGATGGAATTTCTGTAGACCTCAGTTCTGTAGACCTCCTCCCCCCCATCCCTGCAGCCTGTGCTGGTGTTGCACCGAGCATCCAGGTGGGCAAAGCTGGGTCAGATCAACTCCTCCCAGCTCACCCACCCAGGTTTTGGTAATGCACATCAAATCAGCACCTTCATCCACAATCAAATCAAGGATGAGTGTGGTCTTATTGTGTACTGATCTGGGTTAAACAACAATACACACAGGCCAGTGGGCACAGCAGCTGAGCAATGAGGAACCCATCCATGAGAGGAGTGGAAGCGAGGAGCAAGGTGTAGATAGCCTTGCCCTTGTCTTCTGTGGTATTTCACCACCTCCCCATGGCTATACCTTCCTCTACTCATGGTCCCTGAAAGTGGGGTGGCATCACTCATGTTCCTGCTTATTTAGACTCCTCCTGAACACCTGATATGGACCCAACAAGAGCCCACAAAAAAACCCTACCTGAACCAGTTATCTCAGTAGGCCTCTGAGAGAATTGGGAACAGTCAGAGCCACTCAATATGTTTCACACAGGGCACATCTACTCCACCTCTGTGTCATACCCAGGGAGGGCCAGCCTTCTGCCAGTTACAGACACTCACTCTGAAGACATCTGCCGACTTTCTTCTATCATTCAGTTCACTGCACAGGCTCTCAGCCTGCACAGGAACTACACATGCAACATACACCCTCCCCACTACCAATCTCGTCTAGATTGTTTTTTTAAAAATAGCAGGGGGTAGCGCCCTCACAACTCCCCAAGGGGTGACCCCCTTTGGTGGTGACCCTGCCGGCAGTAGACCCGTCACCCAAGGGCAGCTGGGATTTCATGCCCCCTGACTCAGCTAGGAGCTGATGCAAGAGGCTGCAAGATTAACTGCAGCCTCTCTCTGGAGTCAGGGTCAGGCAGGGTGTCCCAGTCCTTGCAGCACTTACCAGGGACTTCAGCTGTCTCAAGAGACAGCAACCTAGAGGAGTGATCAAGCAAGCCAGATGCTCAGATACTCACTTCCAGGGCAGGTCTTCTCCATTCCCCCAGTGCTGCAGCTGCTTCCTGTTCGGAAATGAAACGTTCCTACTTGGAGGAAAAGACACCTGCAGCCTGGGAAGAAGCAGCTCAGAGAGGATTTGTTAAGATGGCTTCTGGGATTACTGTAGCTTGAGGTTCTGGGCCTATTGTAATGCTACATTCAGAAGCAGCTCACCCAGTGGGGTGGAGCTGCAATGCTAAGTTCTCAGAAGTGGCATCACTGTTGCTTACCAGGAGATGGGGGGAAAGGATGAGGAAGTGGGAAGTTTAAAGTAAGCACAATGGTGGAGCCAGTCCAATGCTCCTGGCAGTGCACCCACACAGACCTTCCCACCATCACCCCCTCCTCTATACTTCCTGGTAAGTGGCAGCAATGCTGGGAACCTAATGTTGCAGTATTGCCCCATCAGGCAAGCCACTTCTGGATATATCCTAAATAAACTGTTGGTTTCTTTCATCAGAAGCTGATGTCTAGCCTTTGTGGAAGCTAAAGAGCTTCTCTAAACTTTATTACAACAGCTAGCAGATATCATATTCCTGCTTTGAAAATGTATGCATACTTCAGCTCTAATCCAGGCTCTCAAAAGATTTGGTCCTGCAGGTTTGAATTGCAATGGGAATATTCACCTGTTGAGGCTCTGCTTACTTGTGCAAGCTTTCCATTCACTGGTATGCACATCTGTCATACAAATTGTGATGATGGGTTCACATTATGGTTGAAGAACCCACAATGATATTTTAATGTTACATCTGTCTTCACCCCTAGGGTTCATGAATTTACATGTGCTGTCAAGCTGAGATGCATCCAGCCCTCAGTCTGCGATATAACTCCTAGAGAGCAGTGAGGGGGCTGAAATTTTAAGAATGGCAACTCTAGTGCAAACATCAATTTTTAAGGCATCTCCAAATTTCTCCAAAATACGCAATGGTAATTTACCAGAGACACACACCTAAAAAGAAGGACTCCACCTGATAACTAGGAACAACTAGTGTTTATGTCCTCTTCATTAGCAATAACACCAAATTAACTATTTAACAAAAGGTAAAGGTAAAGGTGTCCCCGCACCTTTAACAAAGGCAACTGTTTTAGTGCAGTCTGGATATGTGGGATTCAGTTCTGAGTCCCATACCAACTAGGGGTTTGTGTGTGTGTGTGTGTGTGTGTGGCCAATCACTATAAACATCTGAATGCTCATTCCCATCACAGCATGCAGGAGATTAACAACATAATGTCTGCTATTTTCTAATTTCTTCCTCCTCACTCTACAAATGTACTCCCAGGTGCCTCATTCACTTTACAAGCAGATGTGAAGGCTCATAAACTCAATTACAGCCTGAAGGAACAAGACGTTCTAAGAACTTTCTGTTGCTAAGGTAACCCATCCTCCATTGGTTGATGTTTACGCGGAATCTTTTCTTGTTCTCTTGTTTTGGCATTTGTGAAAATACATATATAAGGAACAGGAGCAGAGAAACTATAAGGTACAGAAACCTTACGCTGCCAGTGGGTCCTATGACAGGGAATAGTAACTGAAGGACACGATTTCTGTTCTTCTGCACTATGATGGAGGTTTAACCCTCCAGAGCTGTCCAATCAGATGTTTATGCATTGTACTTCTGATCACTTTGTCTGGAGGTTGGTGGAGGGGTTCCATGACCTTCCTGCAAGGTAAAGCTGAGGCCTCAGACTGAAGGGTGAGACATTAGTTGGAAAGGCAGGATGGACATGTGTGGAGAGGGGAACAGATAGAGGAACTGGAGGCAACCTGGCAGCCATACAATACTTGCAGTGCCAGAGACGCATGAGCAGGAACCGACAAGAGTAAGGAGCAGAGAGCTGCAAAGAGAAGTGTTTTATTGAAGAGACAAAATCCACTGTCAGGAAGTAGTTATATATTGTCATGAAAGGACACAGTAGTTCCCATAATAAAAACAGATGGGAGAAGACCCATAGTTTTTCAAAGAGCTGTTAGTGGACAACCATCCCATTATATATTAATAAACATTATGAGCTGTGAAAAGTCCCCATTTTAATCTCTTATATTATCATGCAAAGACACAGTCAGAAAGTCCACTTCACTTTGAGTTGTATTCTTCTTGCTTTTTCAGTTATTTATTTAGTAGAGACCCGGGTGGGTGAGCAAGGAGGACTCAGTCTCTCCCAGCTATGTCCACCAGGGTACCTGGTCCAGCATCAGGGTAGACCTGAGGGCTGGGAAGGGGTGATTGCTGTGGTCTATAGGAGCTCCATCTCCCTCTGCAAGCACCCTGTCCATGTGACTACTGGTCTGGAGTGTTTGCATTTGATGTTGGGTCAACGTGACAGATTGGGGGTTCTGTTGGTGTACCGCCCACCCAGCTGCCTGCTTGCATTGGCTGCCTGTATGTTTCCGAGCTCGATTCAAGGTGCTGGTTTTAACCTATAAAGCCTTACATGGCTTAGGACTACAATACCTAATTCCAATACAATGTAACACCTCTCATGACACCAACCAACCCATACACTACGCTCCACATCCAAGTCCCTCCTCTGGGTGCCTACTTGGAGGGAAGCTGGGAAGCTGCCAACAAGGGAGAGGGCCTTCTCAGTGGTGGCCCCCAAATTATGGGATGATCTCTCTGACAAGGTGTGCCTGGTGCCAACACTGTTATCTTTTCGGTGCCAGGTCAACACTTTTCTCCCAGGCATTTTAGCATGTGCTTTTAAATTGCTTTTTAAAAAATGTGTTTTTAAAATTGTATATTTGTTTTTCATGTTTTTAATTGTTATAAACCACCTAGATGGTGTCCATTAGCCGGGGGAGGGAGGGGAACATTTGAACTTTTATATATGTTGTAAAGATGCCAGAATAAATTCTTTTTCAATCTGCTCACGATCACTTTGTATATTGACTGCACTAATGAAAAGATACAGGTCATGCAACCCATAAAAGTTCAGAATAAACAAATTTAGAGGGGAAAAAACGCAACTCAGTGGGACAAAACTGAATTTTCTCTGTGTAGACACCAAATTTAGTGGGGGGACATCTTTAATTTCTTTACCTAGCTATTATTTTCAAACTTCTGAGAGGTCACCCCATCTCAGTTTATTTCCCACCATTCCGCCCTGCAAAATGGTCGTTGTATTGCCTCTTCTAACAGAAATGATAAAGGATCTCACAGCACATGAACACAAACTGAGGGAGTATTCAGCTGTTTTCCTGAACACGCACATGTGTATGTGTGAATAGAGGGCAGGGGTGTGAACAGAAGCCCGGCACCAATGGCCTGGTGCATGTTGCCTTACCTGCTCAGGTCCTGACCTTCTGTATAATGAGTGGTGAAGGACTACAGGGAGCTTTTCCTCATGCTCACTTGAATGCATGTAGAACCCTCTTTGCGATCAGGGACCTGATCATATGAGGCGTTCTGCTTTCATTCATGCTAACATGACTCAAAGCCTCAAAGCCTCCTACAGACGTGGGAAGGCTGGCGATGACACGTACAGGACCTGATGCACATGGGGACATTGGGGACAGGGCTTGCATGCACACCCCTGCCTCCACTCCCACTTTTAAATGTTGAATGTTAAACATTGGTTCCTCTACTTTCCTGTGGTAGCACGCACCACTCCCAGCTGCCTGAACTTCCTGAAGGTGAGGAGGCTGTAGTGGATGGGGTAGAAATTTGATTCAGTTTGCATTTAAAGGCAAGTCTACCTAATCTGAACTTTCCAAAACAATGTGGGAATTGAAATACAGCCATCGTTCAAAATCTGCACTTCCCTGAATTTTGCAGTTGTAGTTCCCCAGGCAAGTAATATGTACAAAAACTCAGCCATTGGGATAAAGTGTGCATAAAAATGTACATATTAGTGGAAATAACATAAAATACATTATTTTAGGGGAAAATGTGTACGTTAGGCACAAGTGTATGCAAACAGATGAATATTGCGAGAAATGCATGTTAAAATGTGGATGAATTTTCATGAGGACTTTTTTAAAATTTGCAAACAGTATGGAAATGTGGAGAAGCCACTTGTGGAGGGGATTTCACATGTGGGACCTTGGGGAGGCCTGGCAGGCAGGAGGAAAGGTTGGACGGGAAAGGCACTTACCTTCTCCTGTCAAGAGGTGTCTCCTTTCCCCATTTTCTCTCTTCTTTCCCGCACACTCCTAACTCTTCTTTCTGCTCTATGCCTCACCTCCTGAGGAGATTAGGAATTGGATCCACTGCTGGAATTTCATTCCATCCGGTGGTTTCCCCCTACTATCTTCTCTATTTATGCGGGTCAATTTCTTCCTGTGAGGGTGGAAGGAAATTTTAAGGGTTAATACAACCGAAATCAAAAGCCAAGCCCAGAGAGTCTCCTCAGCTTGGCCACTGTCTGACTCAATGCCCATGTTAAGGAGATTGCCTAGGCTAATTGCCTCCTGATCTCTGCAGTATTAACCCCTGAAATGCCATCCAGCTGAAGGAAAGAGTGGTGGCTGTAGTAGCAGCTCTGAGCCAGGCTAGATCACAGAGGAGGAGGAAGAGGAAGCATCCTTGCACAGTGTGGTCTGCTGTGGGGCAAGTGACAGTGCCTCAGTGGCAGCAGCGGGGACTCCAGAGCCATGGCAGGAATGCCCCCAATGTACTCACAAGACTGAGTACATTGGAGGTTGTAGGGGAGGTTTGGCACTCCTTTTATTTTCTCTCTCTCTTTCTCTTCTGGTTCCTCTGTCACCCCAGTATTTCTGGTCAGTTGCATCAGGCGCCACTTTGAGATTTGAAAAGCACATGGTACTCCTTCAGCTCTACACTTCAGTATGGGGGGAGGTAACTCACCTCAGCATATCAAGGAGGAAGCCGGTGAGGGAGTTTCAGTGGAATTATCTCCCCCAATGGATTCTGGTGCCTGGGAAAAGCTGTTGAGTTCACAGCAAGCATGCTTAGACCACCTACAGGGTGAGCATGTGAATTATTATAAAATTTGGTTTCAGATCCAACTAAAGTGAAATTCTCACCCATCCCTAGAGGAGACCCATTGAAATTAATGGATATGTTAGTTATGTCCATTAATTCCAGTGGGTCTTCTTTGAGTAGAACTAACATTGGCTATAACCTGTTATATGTATGAAAAAGATGTTTTACCATATTAGAATTTACCATCAATATTGCTAATCACTGGTCACATGCATAAGATCATTTTGTACTTTTTCAAATTAATCTTGACATGCTCATTCCTGTTCACAATCACTAGCATAACAAACTGGCTAGGGTGTGTATGTGTGGGGAATACTGCATCATCAAATACTTTTTTCAGTTTTTTGAATGGTCTGATTTACAATTATTTTTGCCAAGTACTGGTAAAATTGGCTTAGCAATCATGAGATAGGAGAGAGACTCTGCTTTTTGTGATGGAGATGGAGATGGGGGGAGGGGTGCTCCACAATTGTGAGTGGGTTTGAGAAATGCATCAGATGTCACAGAACTGGCAACACTGATCATTCCTTATCTGAGGCAAGAGTCAATGTTGGATGATAATGTATCAACAAAAGTTGAAATTGTTCCTTCCCCACAGCATTTTAAGGCTAGATTTTATGTCCACAGGGAAGGTGAAAACTAGGAGAAACCAAATGATTATAAAGTTCACTTTCCTCATGGCCAGCAGGCATAAGAAACAATTATTTGGAGGAAGGACATGTTATAAAAAGCAAACTGTAGATAAATGACAGTCAGACTACCATGGATATAGTGTTCTCTTCCTCATAATTTCTCTGTAGTGTAGAGACCAATAAGCAAGTGGCAGAGTTGCCTGAAATAAGAAATAACTGCACGATCTAAAGCAAAGTGAAATAGTGTAAATTTTAATTCTTGCATTGTGCACAGATTAAAACCACTTTTAGTGTAATTTTGCTATTCCCTTTCCTAATAATAAATACACTATGCTTTTCCATTCCACTAACCTAAATATTTTCTCTTCCCTATTTATAGGTAGGATAGACCACCCAGAAAGATTCCAGTGATACTCAGTTTGCAGATACATTGTTCTGTCACAGATGCATCACATCATGGGTTTGGTAGTACACGGTAGACTTCAAAAACCATGTGGTTAATCTGTGACCAGAGTTCCCTGAATAATGTTAAAATAAGGTGGCAGCACAAAGCGAAGCAGCTACAGTCCTGCTGACCAGATGGATTTTTGATGAAAATCCATTGATCTAGCTAAAGGAAAACTAAAGGGCAGAATTTTGCTTTGATTATTTTGATTCCCCCCCTTTAAAACCTGTTGTTTGCAGGTTACAAATTGCAAGAGACAGCTTCCACCACATCTTCTACATCCTGATTAGACAAAAGCAATTCTGGGGGACAGAGTAGAATATACTGTGGGTTCATTGTCTTTTGACTGCCATAGATATTGATTGCAGTTGTGGCCCCTGGTGTCCTAGTCTTCACATGCAGTAGCATGAGGTGGCAGAGTGGACTGTGTCATCTCAGACTGTTGGCACAATGGTGCCATGATTTAATGTCCCTGCACACATAAAAAGCCTCCTTGCAGGTAAAAAAAAATAGTAAGGGAGAAAGGTTTTAGGCTAGCCCACCTTTTGCTGCACTAATTTCAGAAAGCTTATTGCAACACAGGGGACCTTTCAAAACTGACCTTTCCCACCACAGTTTGACGTTTATTCTTCTACCACATCATCTCCACCTAATTCTATAGATTGCACAGACCAGGCTTATATCTATGACCAAGTGGTGTGAGTTTGTGTTCGAAGGAAGAAATTATGCAAATAGATATAAGTTGGTAGTTACGATGCAAAATAGTTCCACAGTATTACCTGCTGTGTATTAAGAATCAAAGCAGTAACTTAATAAGCATGTAAAATATACATGCTTAATAATTAGAGGGCTAATTAAGAGAAGAACTCTCAGTCTGGTACTTGTAAATCACCCACTTGTTAATTAAAGCTGCAATTCAATACAAACTCACCTGGGAATAAGTACCATTGAACCCAATGGAGCTTACTTCTGAGTATTGTAGCTTTAGTCTCTGTTACTTCTTGTGCATGATTTCTTTGTTTTTGAGATTTTATTAAGTTTGTGTCCCATTTGTTATTTGCTGAAGAACAGTCCACCCAGTGACAACAGCTGAATAGTCTGTGTGCCCCTAAAAGACAGCTGATAAGGCTCCCTTTTCACAAGAGACAAACCATTTCATGGAAACAGATCTCCTCCTTTACCTCAGACCAAACGAAATTCACTTCTGCCATGAACTCGGTAGGTGACTTTAAGCAAGCTATTACCTCAGTGCCCTCCCTGCCCGAACCCCAATCTATAATGTTGCAAGATTTACTTGAAATGCTCATATTTTATCCTAATTCTATTAGAATATTTAAAATAATATTATAAGAATATATTGTGGATTTTTTGGTGATAGCTGTTAGGTTAATTGATCTCTTCCTGTGGCTTTCTTCAGAAAGATGGAGGGTTTTAATTGCATATTCTTATTACATATATGTATGTAATATGTGTATGATATTTCTCTGCAGGATTGTTAATAAATTAAAACTATGCATTAACAGTTGCCTAATAGGACCGAGCAACTTACAATGTCTTCTGCATCATGTTTCCTTGAGTCCAAAGATGGCACATGATGTAGGTCTTCTGTTGAAGCTAACCAAGTGAGCCCTATAAATTAAAAACCTGAGAAGAATCCTGCTGGATTGGGATAAAGGCCCAGCCAGTTCAGAATTTTGTTCTCACCATGGTCAGCCAGATGCCCATGCGAAGCCCCAAAGCAGGACACAAGTGCAGCAGCACTCTCCCCACTTGTAACTCCCAGCAATTGCTTTTCAGAGGCAGATTGCCTTTGACAGTGGAGACAGAACCTAGTCATCATGGCTAGTAGCATTGATTGCTTTATCCGCTTTTAATTTGTCAAATCCTCTTTGGAACTCTATACTTGAGGTAATTGGAGTAAAAGTGGGGTACATGTATAATAAACACTGAAGTACCTTTGGGATGGCTTGTTTGACCACCATAATTTTAGAGCAGACCTCAACAGCATCTTCCTGTGAACTATAGGGTCATTAATGCATTATACCACAATGCATACACTAAGGTTGCCAGGCTCAGGGCCTGAGAATGATTGTATCTTTAAGAGAAGAGAAAATTCAGCCAGGTGCAGGTTTTCTTGCAACACTACAATGGGAAAAATCACAAGGTGAAATTCTCCCTTCTCCCTGCACAACTTTTAAAGATACAGAAGACCTCTTGGTTGCCAGGCCCAGCCTCTAAGAGATCTTCTGTATGTTTAAAAGTTGAGCAGGGGGAAGGGAGAATTTCACCTTGTGGTTTTTCCCATTACAGTGTTGCAAGAACACCTGCACTTGGCTGAATTTTCTCTTCTCTTAAAGATACAGAATCATTCTCAGACCCTGAGCCTGGCAACCCTAATATACATGGAGAACAGGACTGTGCCCACCAGCCTCAAACTGATGCATGACCTCTGTGTGACCTGCTCTGTTTCTTAGAGCAGGTTTCTGAGAATATAGCCTTTTCTCCATCTTACAAAGGATGTGATGCATTGACTCATGGACATGGACTGCCTTCAAGTTGATCCTGATTTATGGCAACCCTATGAATAAGGTTTTCATGGTAAACGGTATTCAGAGACGGTTTGCCATTGCCTTCCTCTGAGGCTGAGAGGCAGTGACTGGCCCAAGGTCACCCAGTGAGCTTCATGGCTGTGTGGGGATTTGAACCCTGGCCTCCCAGGTCGTAGTCCAACATTTGCTCTATTTCTTTACATTTGATTTCACTTTGCTCACTTTCTCTTTTGAAAACACTCAAGCATTCTGCATGGTGACTCTCACATAGTGGCATTTTATAAGCCACTAAGATACCAATGTCAATAGGAACACTGAAGCAGAATACTGGAGAAGGTGACTGAGTCAGACAATATATATAAAACCATCCACACCTTTGCTTATTGCATGGTCTTTATTGGAAGCCATCAACTTGAAGAGCAGCATGTCTGTTTGAAGAAAGAGGTCTGCAATAATTCCATGTGTAGGCCAAGGGGAAGACATTTGAAAATGTAAATGTCAGGTGATGAATAATTGGATGGAACATACTGAAGGCTTTTTTTCTGTGGATAATAATATAGTATTGCAGCTGGTCCTGATTCAGAATGCAGCCACTACCCTAAGTCCATCAAGTTATAATTAGACAATGAACTAAAAAAAATGGTTACATCTGTTCCATTCAATTAAAAAAATTACGTGCTTATAAGCATGGGTCATTGCAATGTACAGTTGAGATTTCCATTACAATACAAGCCCACTAAAAGGGATAAAAATAATATAAAGCATCCCAACTTGATACAGTCAAAAACAAGAATTCAAATCTAAATTCATATGGGGCAAATGGTCTGCAATCCTAGCTATCATGTTTTCTCACATGATTTAAATGCATGTCATAGTAAACAATATACATAAATAAATGATTACAAATTACAAAGAAACTCCCAGTACAGAAATCCAAACCAGGTGGTTCCTACACCAGAAGACAGTATTTGACTTTTTTTGTGGGGGTGTCTAATTTGTTAAAACAGCAAGTGCATATAGCACTACCTTATATATTAGATACTTGTCTTGGCTAGATGGCAACTAGTAGATTCTCCCCATATTCATTCCTAGGCATAATTCTGCCTAGGATAATGGAAAGAAGTCTTTCTCTTGAGGAGGTATGTAATGGACAGTGCTATAAAAGTAATCTGCAACACCTTCCACACCCTGTCGATCTCAGATACACAGCCATTTCTTAACAGAATGTCTTTGCCCTCCTAATAATTGACAATCACAGTTTGAGTGTTGAGTGCTATGGTCCTTCCCTGCAGCACAAAACGTTGCATCATTAACGATATGGCTCTATATCATGATTAGCTTTTACAAACCCAACAAACTTTCCCACCCTAGTGTCCTCCAGATATTGTTGGACTAAAACTCCTATCAGCTCCAGCCAGTATGGTTGATGGTAGCTGTTGTCCAACAAAATCTTGAGGGTGCCCAGTTGGGGAAAGCTGGCATATATAGGGTTGCCAGGTTCCTGGCCTGAGACTGATCTTGTATCTTTAGGAGAAGAGAAAGTTGGCCAAGTGCAGGTGTTCTTGCAACACTGTAATGAGAAAAACCACAAGGTGGAATTCTCCCTTCCCCCTGCACAATTTTTAAAGATACAGAAGACCTCTTGGTTGCCAGGCCCAGCCTCCAAGAGGTCTTTTGTATCTTTAAAAGTTGTGCAGGGGGAAGAGAGAATTTCACCTTGTGGTTTTTCCCATCACAGTGTTGCAAGAACACCTGCACTTGGCTGACTTTCTCTTCTTCTAAAGATACAGGATCAGTCTCAGGCCAGGGACCTGGTATACCAGTTAGAATCTTGCATGTTATGCACACATTCTGTGTCAAACTTTAGGTGGACCTCTCTTATTCATAAATATTTTCCTGGCTAAGTTAACTAGTATGTTTTTCAGTTCCTCTTCTACCATATTATAATTTGAAATAATGAGTCCATATTCTATTATGTTTTAGCACAGGTATTTAAAAACAAAATCTTCTGGATTTGACCTGATAACATTCCTTGGGAAATCTACAGTGTGATCTTAACTATGTCTACTGAGATGTAAGTCCTAACTAGCAGGGCTTTTTCCAGGTAAGGGGGGTTAGGATTGCAGACTTAGTCTTCATCATGCTCTACAGTTGAAACCAATATGAAATAGCTATGTGATATATTTAGGAGCTTAAGCATGAAAATGACAGTTTTAACTCTCACCAGTGCTGAGAAACATTCAAAGATATTCAGTTTTCAGTGCATTGAGGAATGCAGCTTCCCAAGCTCCATAGATTAATTGAGGAATAACTCCAAAACAGTGAGCATGCTTTCAAGTTATTCAGAACTCTTCATCAGGGTGGATGTTAAGCGAAAGGGGGGATAGGAAGAGGGGAGAGGGAAAGAAATTGGCTTGGTGTTAAAGCTATAACATCTGCACTGGTTTCAGTCTTCTTGAGACTGATGGATTATGTATTTTCAAAAATGTGAAATTAGCTGTTGTATGTTTCTTCTTCCTAGGATCCCCCTAGGTGTAATCTGAAACCCATATAACACCAAGGGGAACCTAATCCAGAGTTCTGGAGTCTAAATTCCAGTTTAAAAAATAACCAATTCAAGCCCCAGGTTGTCAGACAACTCATTCTGCCGGCCTTTCATTGTCCTTTTGTATGTTCTATCAACTTAATTTCTACTGGTAGCATTTGCTTTTTGGGTCACAAAAGCCTTGCTATTGCAGGCAAAGTAGATTGGCTTGAAGTGCAGCTACCTCCCTTTTAAGCCTCCTGCTTGGGTAAGAAAGCTGATCTCAACCACCTGTTTTCACTTACCCTGTCATAATCCTGGGTGGTGTTGGGGAGAGAGGTTGCAGAATGTCATGTTCACTGAGAGGAAGAGTGTAAAATGTTGATGGAAGTAGAAAGCTATTGCCATGATAGTCATCACCCTGCTTCTGTCTCACTGTATAGCTTCATAGAAGATAATATAATATTAGTCCTGTTTCCTCAGCACAACCTCTTCTACCATCTTTCCCCAACTTTTTTTTTAAATATGAAATATAGATGTATATCAAATGACTAGCTAGTGTTCTTTCTGAAGTTTAATTTGGATGGTTTATTTCCTGACAGAATCCCTACGTACATTTTATATAGATGAAGGTAATTTATTTTGAGACTGTTTCCAAATAAATGGCAAAAGTTCATTTTGGAATGTCACTAAACCTTGAAGTACGTTACATAACATGCCTCAGCTGATCATAAACCATAAGATTTGTTAACTCCGTATACCTGTACAATATATTTATCCTGCTAAACTGTCGGTCCTCAACACAGCAAGGCAATAATTATAGCTTTCATTAAATTATGCTAGGAATCGCACAATGAATTGCACAGTAGGCTTCAGGGTATAAAATCTCTTAGTATTGCAGCAATGAACCAGGAACTGGAAGCCTTGACATCTTGAGATTTGGCTTGCTGTTGCTTCCATTTAAGTTCTTGACAATGTCACAATAGCCAAGCAGAGTCCATTAAATATCCAGTTGATCAACAAATAACAGCAATGCAATCCACAGGTGTTTTTTTAAAAAACAACAACACACACCTTGTGGTGGTGATTATGTTGTACAAGCTGCTGCATCCAGATTCACTGTGAACATGAAAGGTACAGCCCCCATGATGCTACACAACCTTGGATACCCTGTACATGTGTAGGTATCTCTAATATTTCTATAGAAGTTGTGTGGCATAAACCAGGCTGCTGCTGCTGCATGCAGCAGGATAAAGTAACCTGTTTTGGATAGTATCAGGTGAAAGACAAGTGAAGGCAGAAATTGGTGTGTACATACATCATTAGGGCCAACACTTTAAAGCCTTGTTCCACTATTCAAAATGTTGGCCCTAATGGTATGTGTGCATGCATGTGCATGCCATTTGGGCTCTGCCTCAATCAGCAGTGTCTTCCAGGACCAGGCCAAGGCATTTAGTTGCTTTAGAGAAAAGACAAAATGGCACCCCCCCCCAAGCTTCTAAAAACAGAAGCTGGGACTCGAATCCTTATGTCAACACTGACGATGGGATAGGATCCTCTACCACACCTAAGGACTGCAGGCTAGCTTAGTGGGCACAGCGCAGGTTATGTGGCACATACAGTTATGTTCTCTGACATGTTGTAGTAGCACCAGAGAATGTCACATGAGCAGAGTAACACATGGGCAAATGCTATGCCTGCTGGACCACATGGCCTAGGCTGCCTGCCTCTCTGGCTGCTCCTTCCACCAGGGTCCTTTTCCAATGCAATGTGTTAGAAGGAGGCAACTAGGATGGACAGCCAGTGCAAGCCAACAACATGCAAGAATAGCTGACTATTCTGTGGAGAACAACCAGGAGACAGATGCCATGCCCTCCAGATTCTTCTACCTGAGGCAGCTGCCTCCCTCCACCTAATGGAATGGCTGCCCTGCTGTCCTCCCTGTTCTCGTGGAAGAGTTGCAGTTGAGGAAGAGCACGAGCTTGCTACAAAATCCATGATCAGTGTGCACAGAAATCTAGCAAAACCAACTGGACTCTGGGTGCCCAACATGCCCAGGAAAATAACCCAGTGAATCTGAATTACTTCCAAAGTGGAAATGATGTTGTTTGCTCACCCCTGAGCATTGTTGAACAGTATCTTCCTAAAAATGTGAAATACATCAGCATTTAAAACTCTTGGATGACTTACATCCTATACCAGGACTATGGGCATCTAAAAAGGCATTGCCAAGCATCATGCAGCTGTCTGTGTCATCGTAACACTTACTTCCATCTCTCCACATGAGCTTGAAAAAGCCCTGGATCTTCCATTTCCTATAACTGTAGCTGTATAAATCATATCAAGATAGTTATTGCAGGTTTATGCTGGTGGGGATAAAAGAAGATTTCACCTATAAAACAGGAACATAAAATTGTCCAGACAGTGGAGTGGAAACCTCATTAAAATTTTGGATTCAGGAAAGTGAAGGTGTGAGCTGTAGAAGGTTGCTAGTTCAAGGGATTTCATTGCCAGTCTGTGGGATTGCATTGCAAGTCTTCTGTAACACAATCCATTATACCTCAAACTTCTGATAGCTATGACAATTAGAGTTCAGATGCCTTGATGTAGAGTGACTTGATAAGGAATCATGTGGACATCTGTGAAAGAATCAGTATTCCAGAAAAAGAAGTGGTACCAACTAGGGTTGCCAGGTCTCAGGTTTTCACCCGGAGATGCCGGTTTTTGGGGGTCCTCTCCGGGTGAGTTCCCAATCTCTGGACTCTTAGTTTTCATTTCTTAAAAAAATTAAATTGCTATGTGATCTGGTTCAAGAGATATATAGCAAAATGTTACACACACCCTCCACAACTTCTGTTAAAAGTCGGCTGCTCTAATCCCCGCCCTTTCAGGTTTTTAGCCAATAAGTGAAGTCAGGGTTCTGATTAATGAGAGATTTGCTGACCTCCAGGCAATAGCTAGAAGCCATTGCAAATCCTGAAAACAGTTTCCTTTTCCTGCTTGTCTGAACATCAGAAGTTGAGTGAGTGTATAACAGTAGCAAGATTGCCTTTGTAATATAGCAGGAAATCTAGAACTGAAGATCACAGCAGGATCTTGGTGGCCATACACAGTAAACAATTTTAGTTATAATAAACATGTGCATGCAGGGTTTTTTAAATTACTAGCAAAATAGCATATTATACATTTTATCTTTCAAATAATTTTTGAACAGAAATTTGAAAAAGTTTACATGCTGCAAGCATATGATGCCATAAGTTTAAATTTTCCTAGGCTGTTGAGAGGGCAGTTTGTTTGTCTAATTCATAGCCTGTTGAAAAATCCTTCCCAATACGAAGCTTTAATCCTATACTCACTTTTCTGGGAGGAAAGCTGCAATGCTAATTCCACATACCTGGGAGTAAACCCCAATGAATTCAGTAGGACTTACTTTTGAGTAGACATGGTTAGGATTGTGCTGTGAATCAATGAGGCTTTTGAGTGAACATAGCGAAGGATTGTGTTTGTGTTGTAAATCTTTCTGTCCCCCTCCAATACTTTTTTTTTTGGTAAGCAATTAGGCAGGGCTTACTTAGGTGTCACTGCTTTTATTTGGTAGGAAACTAATACTGATTTTTATTTTTAAAAAATGTTCTGCAGTGACTAACTGGTTTTGACAACAAACTATTATATGGGGTGCATTTTTACATCTCCAGTGTGTGTCTATATGGAAACTTTCCAACAATCTTGTGAGGTAGGTTAGGCTGAGAGGTGGTTCAGAATATGTGTGTGTGTGTGTGTTCACTCCCCCATACATGGTTTGTGAATATGGCATGATATATTTGCACCTTGCTTTTCTTCCTGGATCCTTCCCCCCTTTTATCTTTGCAACAACCCTGAGGTAGGTTAGACTGAGAGTTGATTCAGTCAAGCTGTACGTGCTGTGTGTGTGTGTGTTGGCAATCTTTTTTGTTAGCATTTTGCTGTAAAATATCGGGACTGTGGAATGTTGCAGTTAAAGCAACTGCAGGGCTGCCTTTGTGCATGCCCTCCCCATTGCATGGTTTGTGAATATGACAATGATGTATTTGCACCTCACTTTTCTTCCTGGGTCATCCTCCTCCCCTTTTATATTTGCAGCATATAACTGTTGTAAAATGTCTTATGAGGGCAGGAACTCTGAAATACAGGTTAAAAATGTTAAATAAATGAAGACTGTGGATTCTAAATAACTGTTCATATTGGTAAGTGAAATTTCAGGGGTGGCCTGTTTCACTGTTTATTCTGTGTAAATTCTGTGAATTACCAGTTTTTAAACTTTTTTAAAAATACAATCAGGAGTCAAAGGTTGCTGCCCTAAGGCACAGGTGGGCGACTTGTAGCTCAGCACCACATGTCACCCCGTAACTCATTTTATGAGCCTCCCAACACCTCTCCAAGCTGCCATGTCCTTCCATTTTATCAGAGTTCCTTCCTTCCTGTTTGTTTATACTTTATTGTCCCTGGCTTTAAAAAACATTTTCACCTCTTTCAAAACAAATGGGGCAGTATTTTATTTGATAAAAATAAACTGATGTTTTTAAACATCTTTTTCTTGCTTGTACATCTTGGGAAAAATAAGTTTTTTCCCTTATTGCCAAATAACAAATTAGTAGATTTCTGTGCACTCTCTCTGTCTCTGTCTCTCTCTCTCTGTATCACATGAAAATCGGAAAGAAATTACTTTCACTTGTTTTCCAGAACAGTAGCTTTTCAGCTGAACAGTCTGTTGTGGTAATGAAACCCCCCCCACACATCAAATCCAGTGGGGCTTACTTCTGAGTAGATAGGATTTCTAAACCATACATAAAATTAAAGCAGGGTGCTATTAATCCAAATTAGTTAATCCAGAACACTTTTGTCTCTGGCTCTGCTCATCATGGGCATGTAGCCGCCAGCAGACTACCCCAAGGGAGTGTAGCAACAGAAAAAAGGTTGCCCACCCAAGTCCTAGGGTATTTGAGATAGATTTGTGCACCCCTGTCTGGATGGACTGCCTGCAAGTCGATCCTGACTTATGGTGACCCTAAAAATAGGGTTTTTCATGGTAAGCGGTATTCAGAGAGGGTTTACCATTGCCTCCCTCACTGTGGGGGTGATCTTTAGCTGGCCCTTGACACTGAGGAGACACGAGCGGGGATTTGAACTCACAGACTGGATTCCCAGCCAGGGTCTCCTCCCCACTGTGCTATACCAGCTCATCCACTGTTATTTAATGATCGCACTGAAGAGCTCCCAAACTCTTCTGAGGAGCCTCAGACTTTCTTGAACACAGTTTCTAAATGACTGCATCAAGTTTCCCTGGGTCATGCTGCATTTTTGTGAAATATTCTATGAAATGATTTTCTTGTTCCTTAATTAGTCATGACAGGTTACTTTTCCCCTAATTTTGATTGATAATGTTGACAGTTGTACGACATTTTTCTGGTTTTCTGTTCAGTTTCTGTGAAATGTGGCAAAATACTAAAAACAGGTAATTTTTTAATGATACAGTGCTGATATTCAAGATGATGAAGCGTCATTATCAGCCACTACTAACTACTAACAGCTATTCCTCAGCCAATTAAAAGCAGTGCTAGCCTGAAACATGTTGCCTTTTACAGCTACATCTTGTTGCATAATGCTGCTCTTCCCACTTGTCCCAGGAATTTGGCCCTCTCAAAGCTAGCTCAAGATATTTTGTTGCCTGAGGCAAAGAATAATATGGTGCCTGTTCCCATTCCATGAGCATAAACCAACTGGACTGGAAGTTAACTCTTACTTCAACACTGAAAACAGGACAGTGCCCTTCAGTGTTCCCAAGGGAAGCAGGCTAGCTTAAGGTAGGCTGCATGGCAAACGTTGTTCTATCCTGCAGCCCTTCGCTATTGCTCCTTGCCCCTCAGCATCTGCTGTCAGAGGTGGCTTCTTCACTGCCAAATGGTAGGGCTGGCTCAGGTCCTCTCCAGTCACCTTATCTCATAATGGGAACTTTATGCTATCCATCACTTCCATTTTTCCATCTGTCCATTCTTCATATCTGTTATTCTTGGAGTCATGTTAAAATTTGTATTCTTTTGCCTCAGAACAGAAGGTAAGCCTTGCCATAAGGGTCATGACAGAATGTCAGTCTAAAGTAAAGAAGTGACAGATGCAGCATCTGAAGGATTGCCACTCAGAAAGTTTGTCCTCTTGCCCTGGCAACAATGCTGAAATGAGATCTGGTGAGGATCCAGCGAAAGAGCTTAGAATGGTAGATAGTATGGCTGAGGTTCTTTTCTTCAGGACTGTAGATCAGGGAAGAGAGGAGGCCTTTGTTCCTCTGCAAGGGGTCCCATTTCTCTGTTTCAAACATGTTACCAGAAAAATGTTTCATCACCATATTTTCTACCATGACTTTGGTTTTCTGCAATATAACTCCAAAAGGTAAAGGTTGCCTTTCATAATAGCAGAAGTGTCCAAATGATTTGCAAGACCAAAATTAGACTCACAAACTGTAAACTCCAGTACTTTGAAGAGTGCCCTAAAACTTGCAGGTATAAAATTAATCAAAACAATCATATTATTTCCATCAAGCCAGAGGCAAACTAACAACTGAAAACCAAAACTAAAAGCAATGAACCACAGAAATGGGCTAGCTTGTATTTCACTTCTACATCAGCTTGGTAGCATTTTAAACACTGTAAAAAAACACTGTCAAGGAAAATGCTTTTAGGCAGTCACTAGGTAGTCTACAATATTTTTGATGGAGAGGATTCCAACTCCCTTTTTCATCGTGAGCAAAATAGCCTAGTTCAGTGCTTGTCAACTTGTGTTCCAGGAAGCTCTTGGGCTTCTTGAGAGCTTATCAAAGGCTTAGACATTTTATATTTTATGAATAAATCATTATTTAAGGGGCTTGTCTCTCCTTGTTTACTACCTATAAAACACTGATCTTCAAGGTGAAATGATGGCGCACTCTGTAAAGTCAGTCCAGTATGGGAATGATTGCCTCATATCTTTTGATCCTTTTTGGACTACTTAGCTTCTGTTTGTGTACTTTGCTCATTTTCTTTAGATGTCATGAGGCATTTCGGGATCCCATGAACTTCTGATCCTATGGCTTTTAAGTAAAAATGGCTTTACTGTCAAGCTTTTTTAAAAAAAATAAAATAAAATTGAGCCTAGACTGCATATATTGTGCTAACTGTATTCTCTTCAGAGTCTACTTAAAACTTTTTTTATTTAGGCAAGCCTATCCAGCACAAAGATGATGTGTTTTAATTTTTTATAGTCTTTTGCTGTTTTAATTGCTTTTTAAATTTAATTATGTGTTTTAAACTGTTTTTATTGATAATGCTGTTTTTTTGCAAACCGTTTAGAAATTTTCTACAATCAAATGGAATACAGTATAAATTTTGTTAAATAAATCAATAAATAAGCACCCCCGAACTGTAATCCAGTTCCTTCAAAGGGATTACAACTCCATCCAGAACTCCCTAGCTCCCAGACTTGGGAACCACACACCCAGAAAGTCTACATCTTAGCAGGATTCAGTTTCATTGTGTTGGCCCTCATCCAGCCCACCACTGCACCCAGACACTGGCTCAGATCAAGGAGGATACCATGGTACTGAAAGCCACTAAGAGATCAAGGAAGAACAAGAGGGCTGCACTACCCCTGTTCACCCAAGAAAGTAATCCATTAGCGTGATCAAGTCCAATTTAGTGGTAGACAAACTTCCCTGAAAGATGGCTACCTTACCTTTCAGGGCTGGCTCCACCTTTTTGTGAGTCCTGAGTAGGGATGCTGAAGAATTCAGATGAAAACAAATGGGAGTGGAAATTTCCAATGTTCGCTTATTCATCTCATGTTCTGGATGGAAATCAATCCAGTGAATATGATCAATATTGTTGATGTAGTTGCTTTCAGTCTACAAATAATATATAATTGATTACACTCCCCATTTGCATTTCATTTCCTTCGCATTGAAATAAATAGGGTGGAATAATGCAATG
Organism: Rhineura floridana; assembly: GCF_030035675.1. Classification (NCBI taxonomy): domain Eukaryota; kingdom Metazoa; phylum Chordata; class Lepidosauria; order Squamata; family Rhineuridae; genus Rhineura; species Rhineura floridana. Next base: position 187,943,423 of record NC_084480.1, on the reverse strand, counting down.
ATGTAACTTATGTAATTTACGTAGTTATGTAAGTTACATAATTTAGCCATAGCAGACAGGGACACAAATACTGCAGTTTTTGGTGAAAGACAAACTGCAGCAGAATGGAAACTGCAGCAATCAGTGACACAAATAATGTAGTTTTGGTGGAAGATGAACTGCAGTGGTCTGGAAATAGTGCTGCATGTGACGAATACAGAGTAGAACAGAAAATGATCCCTCCTGAGCAAGAGACCTGCAATGGCCCCTCCCACACTAAAGTGGTGGCCACTGCATCATAGCTACAACAACCCCACCCTAGTTTCTATACATTGGATCACAACAGGTGGAAGTCAATACCCTGAGAGTGCAACAGGATGGGATAATAGGAAGGCATGAGGAAGCCTTACCTGAGGGAAAATAGGCAGCAGAAGTGAGTGTGCTCTCATTTCTCAAAGGTGTACCTATTATGGTTTATTATAGATCAGTGTATTTTGGAACGGAGTTTCCTTCTTCAGCATCAATTTAGACTTCCAGTTCTTCCGAATATCTTCCTCATAATGCCAGATAAGCAGTAGCATTTGTGAAAGTTACTTCAGATATTCTGTAGAACTTGTAAGTCTAGGATTGCTCTTGAAGAAGGAACCTCACCTCTGAAATGGACTGAGCAATAGTCAACCTTAATAGTTGGCACTTGTGAGAACTAGTTTCTCCTCTTTAGTTTCTTTCTGGTTTCTGTGCCTCCCTCCTGTTTTTTTGTGGTGCCACACCTGGGATGGATGAATCTGTCAACTTTAGTTTCTTCCAGTTCTCATTTTTCCATTTGTCAGTTCACCACATTTCTGCATCAATTTACATCAGCATTTTAATGTGCATTTCTCATACACACATTTTTGAGGACAATTTTATTTAATATAATGCATTTTTGTATGTTATTTTCAGGAATAGATGTATTATTACACACATTTCCCTCCAAGACATGCATTTTTGCACACAATATTTGATTGGAGAACTGCACTGTAAAATTCAGAGAAGTGTAAATTTTGAAGGATAGCTGCATTTTGGCTTTGTTATTTCAGGAACTGCAGAGTGGGGAGGTTTGTATTAAAATGTGAACCAAATTTCTCTCCCACCTCTGTGCAACACACTGAGGCCATGTACCTAAACATACAACTCTATAGCAAACTCATACACAGTGAACTCTATATGGGCCACCTATCTACATGCCACTGCAAGGGCTTGAAAAGACCTAGTATCACAGTGGCTTGCCACTTCTGTCATAGTAGTGTATAGTATTAGCACATTAAGCAGTTACTATGCTGGATGTAGCTCTATGATGTGACTGAGTTTTTGCAGGCCTTTTGTCTGTCAGCTTCCTCTCATCTCATACACCTTTTTTTACGGTGTCCAAGCATGTGCCAAATATACTGGCAACATTATTCTTCTTCAGTTTCCCTACAGCCTTGGTACCCTTAACCACCCTTACAAAGGTGAAGCCCTCCGCAAGTGGATAAAATATGCTATTTCTACTCTACATACGCATAGCTCATTATGGCTCTCTTGACGACTTTTGTCAGTAAGCCATTTCTGTCAATAATTTTCTGCTTCAGTGCACTGTTCATTAAAATCCCATTATAGGGCATTAGAGGTTTGACAGATCTGGGAGCTGTCATCCAATCAAGTAGACATCACCAGTTTCCTGTCAAATCTGATATTGTCATCTGTCTTGATGGTGCTGAGTAATTGACTTTCTTTTCTCACTATATAGCATGTCCAGGGCAGAGGGCTTTGCTCTTTCCTGTAATCACACAGTTGGCACTCAGTGGTGCTAAGGATGGGCACTTTCACTGTGTTGCTGAGGGCAGCAATTGGTGCTCTGAATTGCTCTGCCAGTGGAGCTGCTAAGTGACCAAATAATGAGGGCGGTCTTTTGAGCCAGCTGCAAGAAAAGCAAGGGTCAAGGTGGTTTTTTTTGTTTTAAAAGCTGCACACCTCTGGTAAATGTCCAGGTTTTATGTTAAACTCCAATCTCAGACATTCCCCCATCCACCCCCATATCCACTAAAAACTGCTCGGCTCCACCTTTGGCTCCAGAATTTGGTTCTCAGAATTTTTGATTGCAATTATTGACAGCCCTATTTGCCTGCTTCCTGTTAAATGCTTCCAAGATTAATGCTGGAAGTCGCTTTAGTCACAGAGAGCGTAGTGCCCTGGCTGGCAAGTGGCTTTGCTGGAGAGTTATTTGAGGATATGTGATGCTAAAGCAATCAACGAGTGTTCAGTCATAGCATTCTGCCAGGTCTCCAGATCTATGCAAATTATTAATGAGGGCTGTACTCAGTGCTTTTTGTTTTTTGATAAAAAATGAGGTGCCAATGCTTGTACCCAGTACTCATACCTTAATAAAAGTGCAATGGGTGCCAGCACAAAATGGTTGCCATGGGCAGCAAAAAAATGAGGTGATTGTACTCTGAGCTGGTGAGTACTACCATCACACACACAAAAGCACTGGTTGTACCTAAACCACTGATAAGTATTCCTGGATCACTTGTGAATTCAAACCTTGTAGACAGTTATTTTCAAGAGTACTATGACTGGCAGAACTTACTATATTTAACAAAACATCACCTGTAGGTCCTGCAGTGTAATTTGCGTTATTGAGTGCAAATACTCCTGGATGCCATATTTAGTACTTGAGGAAAGCAACAACTTACCTAAACACGTTTTAGGAACCAATATTGATGAAATAAAATGGAACTAGTTGTAAAGCATTTTACTTCAGATAAACACAGCATATCTGATTCTTCAATTATTGTAAGTGAGATACCAACTGATTCAAGAACACTGGAAATGAGAGAGAACCTATGGATCTATAGACTTAACACCTTAACCCCACATTGCCTTAATCTGGCCATCACTCATCTAGAGCATATGCAACACTTCTGACTATTCCATCCTCAGCGTACTGTAACTGCTACTTGGGCTATTAGCATCCTTTTTTCACATCAGAGCAGCTGAAGAAGGCAGAAGCCAAATCAGTTTGCTTTAAGACTTTAATATATCTGCTTTGCCAGTCACACATGGTTTTAGGGCACAATCCAACTTGTATTCATACCAGGCTGGGGAACTTGGATGTGGCGGATGCCTGGCTGAGGTGGCAGGCTCCCAACACCACCCCACTCCACCAGCAGAAGCCCCTTGTCCCGGCTAAGCCATGGTGCCGCCAGGACCCTGTTAGCTCAGCCAGAGGTCCCTGGGAAGCCCAGCCTGGTGGATGGAGAGCCGGCAGAAGGCCCGAAAATGGGGCATTCCAGGGGTGTGGTGGAGGAGGAGCCAAGGGGGAGACTTCCATGGCATCCTTTTTATGTTTGGAGCCCTCCCATGGGTCCCGATTCAGGTAAGTTTCCCACTGGCCAATAGGCTGGCAGAATAAAATTATGTCCATGTTGGTCAATGGGGAGAGTTTACTCTCCAGTAGGGGTATTTGCAGGAGTTGGCTTCTGCTTTTCTGGCCCCCACAAGTGGCTCCCAACTGAGCTGGTGTTTAGCCTGCCCAGTAGCTCCCTAATGGGGAGTGGATGCCATAGAGCTTTCCGACGACAACTCCTCTGCCGCCCCCCCTCCACTGGCTTCCCATGATTTGGATTACTGTGCCCGTGATTAACTGCATCTTTCCGGGATCTAGACCAAGTTTGTTTGAAGTGCTGTTTGAAGTGCTTAAAAAATTTACATGTGTACATATAATTTTTGTATATGTATGTGTGTGTGTGTGTGCATGTATTTTACACACACTCATACACATATGGGGGTGGCTGAATCTTTTAATTAATACACAGTGATGATGTATATTTCACTTCATTTTTAATTTATATACCATCTTTCTACATTATTGCACTCAAGGCAATTTACAGCCTGCATAAATTACAAAGTAAATGATCACCAGCATATAACAATTCAAAAATAGAGCTAAAAATAAATAATTAACACATTTCAAGAATCCATTTCACACATAGCTTTACCAAATATATTGTGACGGGTTTGGGGGTTGAGATAGATGATTTCTAAGTCCCTTTCCAGCCTTGATTTGGAACCCTGCACTTGGAGATGAGCTCTGCAGCTGAGAAAACTGCTCCGCTGGTCAGATGAGTCTCCTCTGTTAATCGAATAGAGTGGCCAGGTGAGCTAATGGGTCTCTCAAGTGCCCATTAACTAGCGAATGGGCCAGGGAGATCCTATTGTTATTGAAACTCTTCAGGAGAGTCCACCCTGGGGTCAAAGAGCGGCTTGTGTTTTTAGCTAGTTTGAGGAAAGGCTAGGAACTGGAAACACACAGAGAGGCCTGTTTTCTGCATGATGGCTTCAGGATACCTCCTATAAGCCTGATGGGAAAACAAGATCTATTGGACTGCTAATGTAACCCATGCTTCAGTTGTTGCTACCAGCATTGTTAAAAAGAATGATAAATACAGCATGCTTGTGTTTGCTGGCACTGGGTGTGGCTATTACTCTCCCCCTCTCTTTGTAGAGCCAGCTATTGGTGCATGCTCAGTAAATACCCTTCAGAGTGGGCTGGCTTCTCTGAGAAGATTCCAGCAGACCAGCCCAAGTCAAGAACAGGAAGCTGCTCCAGAGGGAATGGAAGGCCAGCAAACTCTATGCTATTCACAGGCCTGCTTTAATTGTTTTTAGGTATGTGTTGCAGGGCCAGCACCAAAGGGTGGCCAGGTCAGGCCCTGGTCGAGGGCCCCCGGGTCCCAAGGGGCCCTTGAAGGGCTCCTCCTTCAGGTGGGTAGCGCTCACTTCCGTGATCTGCATCAGCGTCAGCTCCCAACCTTGCCATGGATCATGAGACGGAGCTCCCAGGCACCCCCTACTGCCACGCAGGCCTGTGATGCCTGCCTGCATGCCCCACCTACTTGTCCCTTGATGTAAATGCTGGCTGAGCTGCAGGCGCAAGCCTGTCATCAACCAAGATGGTGGCCGAGGTTTCCCTAAGGGGCTGATGCCCCTCCTGCCATCTTGGTTGATGGCAGGGATGCGTGTGCATAGCATGCACATGTGCCATCAACCAAGATGGCAGTGGAGGCATGAGCCCCTTAGGGAAGCCTTGGCCCCCATCTTGGTTGATAGCAGGCATGAGCACACAGTGTGAGCAGCATTCACCAAGGGAAAGGTAGTTGGGTGGGGTGTGTGTGCATGTGTCGGGGCCTGGGGCAGGCTGATGCCCAAGAGCCTGGGCATACCTGGTGCCAGCCTTGTGTGTTGGGACTAAATTATTAATTAGGGGTCAAAGATTATTTGTGGGAATGGTTAGATATTGTTCTAGTGGGATCAATATGGATTATACTATTAAGATCATAATTTTGTGATATTGTAAAATATGTATTTGCCTATATTTAAAGATATAGTTAAGTAATGTTAAGTATATACTTGAATTATGTATGGAAAAGAAGATTCCAGCAGACCAGCCCAACTCAAGAAGAGGAAGCAGGCCTACTTTGATTGTTTTTAGGAGCCAAGCAGCAAAGAGATTTTGTTTCCTGCACAAGAAAATAACAGCAAATCTAAAGGACTGTGAGCTCTTTGTTTTACTTTGTTTTTGTTGCACCCTGTTAATTGTTGAAAAAGGCAGAAATTGTAATTTATTTACTGCTATGAAGCAATAGCAACCTGATTGTTAAGAGCATTAAGTGTATTTTTATTAATCTGTTCTGATAATGTATGAGAACTATTTTTTTACTTCAATATATATTTAATTTTGACCCTTGTTGTTTCTTGTCCTTGTCGCTGCATGGGAATCACAGTGTCAGAAAAGACTGAACCTGCCCACTTCTCCTATTTAATGTAGGGATATTTGTAGGTTACTTTGGACCTCTCCATTTTGTGCTCAGGCTGTGAGTGTATGTAAATAAACCATAAAGATGCCATAGACTCCGCTGACCTTCTTTCCAAGGAAACCAAACCCTGGGGAAGCACAGGGAGCCAGATCCTAGGGGTAGGAAGCCTATAGAAAGCTAGTTTTCAACACCACCCTAGCAGGAAAGCTTCAGGGGACACTGTAAACAAGGCTAAATTCCAGTCGGAGAGAAGGGGAAAAAGGAAACTCCACCGATACATACAGGGAGAGAGTCAGCTCAGTCCTTGCTAAAAAGGGCAGCTTTAGCTTTCCTGAAACACAACCACAAGCTCCGTTTCCCTAGGTTAAAGAAAGGTCAGGCTGTTCTAGGTGGGAAAACAACAAACAAAAAAGACTCGCCTGGAAGTCACAGCCCCTTGCTTAGATTAAAAGCAGCCAAAAGCTAGTCCAGTTTGTCCAGGCCAGAGTGCAAGGCACCACTTAAAACTACAGGGGAACTTGCACTGATAAAAGTGGTTGTTGTCAGCAAATAAAATATAGAGTAAAAGCTAGTTAACCTTTCTTAGTGCCACTAGTCAAAGTCCTTAAACAGCCCCTCCCTTGCTAAGGAAGGAAGGAAGCCTGCCTTCAAAGGAAGGAAGCCTGAGATAATCCTAAGGAGTTAAGCCCCAGCTGATAGTTGAGCCATCAGCCTCAATTAACACATCATTGGCTGGCAGCAGTAGCTGGGAAGGACCAGCCACACATATAAATTCAGAGCACCCTAGTGAGGGAGCCTGCTCCATGAGCTAGAGGGAGCCCCCATCTGACCAAGCGTCAAGGCCCCAGCTGATCAAGCGTCAAGGCGAGTTAAGCAGCAGAGCGAGTTTGGCAGCAGGGTGAGGAGGCCAGGGCCCCCCACTCTGCCCGTCTGTTCCCTGACCTCAATTAAACCGCAGTTTCCAACCCATTAACGTAATAAACCTTAAACAAAACTATGCAGGTAAGAAGCCAGCAGGGGTGTGTGGGCTTTCCAGTGTTTTGCACTGCCTGCAGTATGTATGACTATCTGCCTGTTGGACAGAAGTCGTGGGTGTGCTCTTGGTGCAATGAGCTCTTGGCTCTCCGGGAATGACTTCATTTCCTTGAGGCCAAGGTGGCTGACCTGGAAAAGCTGAGAGAGGCAGAGGGGTGTGTGGATGAGGCCTTCAGTGACACTATAGCTGTGTCCCACTCCAAGGATGATAGCTCTCCTGCTATCATGGAGAACGATGGTCTCAGGGAAAGAGAGCATCCAGCTGAGGAAGATGGAAACAATCCCTTAGAAGGGACCCATTTCTTGGGGGACGAGCAGCTATCCTCTCGTGCCGAGGATATATCTCCAGGGGGTGGAGGGATCCTTGTAGTGGGCGATTCGATCATTAGGAATATAGACAGTGGGGTATGTGATGGGCGTGTAGACCACAAGGTGATTTGCCTGCCTGGTGCGAAGGTTACAGATATTGCCCGTTGTTTAGATAGTTTGGTAGTCAGTTTTGGGGAGGAGTCAGTGGTTGTGGTGCACGTTGGCACCAATGACATGGGGAAATGCAGCCATGAGGTCCTGGAAGCAAAATTTAGGTTGCTAGGTAGGATGCTGAAAGCCAGGACCTCCAAGGTGGCTTTCTCTGAAATGCTACCGGTTCCACGCACAGGACCAGCCAGACAGGCACAGCTTTGTAGTCTCAATGTGTGGATGAGATGATGGTATTGGGAGGAGGGGTTTGGATTTGTTAGGCACTGGGGAACATTTTGGGACAAGCCGGGCCTGTACAAAAGGGATGGGCTTCACTTGAACCAGAATGGAACCAGACTGCTGGCACTTAAAATTAAAAAGGTAGCAGAGCAGCTTTTAAACTGACTGAGGGGGAAAACCCGACAGCAGCTGAGGAAGGTCTGGTTCTGAATAAACCTCCCCCCTGGGATAAAGACCAAAGAAATGATGAAATTTTAAAAGGGGTAGGCCTAGAAGTAGGCATTGTGAGAGCAGGGGCACAGGATATAAATTCAGAAGAGCAAAATTACCACAGGCCAAACCACAAGTGCCAAAGACACTTGAAGAGAGACACTGCTTACAAGTGCCTGTACGCTAATGCTAGGAGCCTCCGAACCAAGATGGGAGAACTGGAGTGCTTGGTCTTAGAGGAGAGCATTGATATAGTGAGCATAACGGAGACCTGGTGGAATGGAGAAAACCAGTGGGATACGGTTATCCCTGGATATAAACTATATTGGAAAGACAGGGAAGGACATATTGGTGGCAGTGTCACTCCATACGTGAAAGAAGGCATTGAATCTAGCAAGCTCGAAACCCCAAAAGAGGCAGACTCCTCCACAGAATCGTTGTGGGTGGTGATACCATGCCCCAGGAGGGATTTAATACTGGGAATGAGCTATTATCCCCCTGATCAAAATGCTCAGGGAGACCTTGAGATGAGATATGAAATTGAGGAAGCATCCAGACTAGGAAATGTGGTAGTAATGGGTGACTTCAACTACCCAGACATAGACTGGCAGCATATGTGTTCCAGTCATGACAAAGAAGCAAAATTTCTAGATATTCTAAATGACTATGCCCTAGACCAGTTGGTCATGGAACCGACCAGAGGGACGGCAACCCTGGACTTAGTCCTCAGTGGGGACCGGGACCTGGTGCGAGATGTAAGTGTTGTCGAACCAATTGGGAGCAGTGACCATAGTGCTATTAAATTAAACATGCATGTAAATGTCCAATTGCCAAGAAAATCCAACACAGTTACATTTGACTTCAAAAGAGGAAACTTCACAAAAATGAGGGGATTGGTAAAAAGGAAGCTGAAAAACAAAGTCCAGAGGGTCACATCACTCGAAAATGCTTGGAAGTTGTTTAAAAACACTGTATTAGAAGCTCAACTGGAGTGCATACCGCAGATCAGAAAAGGTACCGCCAGGGCCAAGAAGATGCCAGCATGGTTAACGAGCAAAGTCAAGGAAGCTCTTAGAGGCAAAAAGTCTTCCTTCAGAAAATGGAAGTCTTGTCCGAATGAGGAAAATAAAAAGGAACACAAACTCTGGCAAAAGAAATGCAAGAAGACAATAAGGGATGCTAAAAAAGAATTTGAGGAGCACATTGCTAAGAACATAAAAACCAACAACAAAAAATTCTATAAATACATTCAAAGCAGGAGACTATTTAGGGAGGCGATTGGACCCTTGGATGATAAGGGAGTCAAAGGTGTACTAAAGAACGATAAGGAGATTGCAGAGAAGCTAAATGAATTTTTTGCATCTGTCTTCTCAGTGGAAGATATAGGGCAGACCCTGAACCTGAACTAACATTTGCAGGAAGGGATTCTGAGGAACTGAGACAAATAGTGGTAACGAGAGAGGAAGTTCTAGGCTTAATGGACAATATAAAAACTGACAAATCACCGGGCCCAGATGGCATCCACCCGAAAGTTCTCAAAGAACTCAAATGTGAAATTGCTGATCTGCTAACTAAAATATGTAACTTGTCCCTCAGGTCCTTCTCCGTGCCTGAGGACTGGAAAGTGGCAAATGTAACGCCAATCTTCAAAAAGGGGTCCAGGGGGGATCCCGGAAATTACAGGCCAGTTAGCTTAACTTCTGTCCCTGGAAAACTGGTAGAAAGTATTATTAAAGCTAGATTAACTAAGCTGATAGAAGAACAAGCCTTGCTGAAGCAGAGCCAGCATGGCTTCTGCAAGGGAAAGTCTTGTCTCAGTAACTTATTAGAATTCTTTGAGAGTGTCAACAAGCATATAGATAGAGGTGATCCAGTAGACATAGTGTACTTAGACTTTCAAAAAGCTTTTGACAAGGTACCTCACCAAAGACTTCTGAGGAAGCTTAGCAGTCATGGAATAAGAAGAGATGTCCTCTTGTGGATAAGGAATTGGTTAAGAACCAGAAAGCAGAGAGCAGGAATAAACAGACAGTTCTCCCAATGGAGGGCTGTAGAAAGTGGAGTCCCTCAAGGATCGGTATTGGGACCTGTACTTTTCAACTTGTTCATTAATGACCTAGAGTTAGGAGTGAGCAGTGAAGTGGCCAAGTTTGCTGTTGATACTAAATTGTTCAGGGTTGTTAAAACAAAAAGGGATTGCGAAGAGCTCCAAAAAGAACTCTCCAAACTGAGTGAATGGGCAGAAAAATGGCAAATGCAATTCAATATAAACAAGTGTAAAATTATGCCTATTGGAGCAAAAAATCTTAATTTCACATATACGCTCATGGGGTCTGAACTGGCGGTGACCGACCAGGAGAGAGACCTCGGGGTTGTAGTGGACAGCACGATGAAAATGTCGACCCAGTGTGCGGCAGCTGTGAAAAAGGCAAATTCCATGCTAGGGATAATTTGGAAAGGAATTGAAAATAAAACAGCCGATATCATAATGCCGTTGTATAAATCTATGGTGCGGTCGCATTTGGAATACTGTGTACAGTTCTGGTCTCCTCATCTCAAAAAGGATATTATAGAGTTGGAAAAGGTTCAGAAGAGGGCAACCAGAATGATCAAGGGGATAAGGAAAGGTTGCAGCATTTGGGGCTTTTTAGTTTAGAGAAAAGGCGGGTCAGAGGAGACATGATAGAAATGTATAAATTATGCATGGCATTGAGAAAGTGGATAGAGAAAAGTTCTTCCTCTCTCATAATACTACAACTCGTGGACATTCAAAGAAGCTGAATGTTGGAAGATTCAAGACAGACAAAAGGAAGTACTTCTTTACTCAGCACATAGTTAAACTATGGAATTTGCTCCCACAAGATGCAGTAATGGCCACCAGCTTGGATGGCTTTAAAAGAAGATTAGACAAATTCATGGAGGACAGGGCTATCAATGGCTACTAGGCAGGATGGCTGTGCTGTGCCACCCTAGTCAGAGGCAGCATGCTTCTGAAAACCAGTTGCCAGAAGCCTCAGGAGGGGAGAGTGTTCTTGCACTCAGGTCCTGTTTGTGGGCTTCCCCCAGGCACCTGGTTGGCCACTGTGAGAACAGGATGCTGGACTAGATGGGCCACTGGCCTGATCCAGCAGGCTCTTCTTATGTTCTTATGATGGCTGCGGAGACAAGGGCCAGGGATTCACAGCATAGGCACTACACCTGGAAGGTGATTAGCAATGCCTATCTTAGGATAAGACGATTGGTTCTTCCCCACTGGTTGCTGTTACCTATTCTGTAGGGGCTTTCTCATTCCCTGCACTCACCATACAATGGTGGCCCTTGAGCAGGGCATGTAGCCTTCTCCCATACACAAATGGACACCACTGTTGGTATATTAATTCAGCTAAGAAACTGCTTTGGATAACCAGTTGCAGCAGTTCAGTAACATGTGTTGATGTGGTAGGATGATTTCCCACAATGACAGTCTGTGAAGACAGTAACTATGACAAGCAATCCAGAAGTGGAACTAATGATAAATTTAAAAATGTAATTGAAACTGCCAAGTCTTACCTCCAGATGCTTGCTTTTTAAAGATACTATACAGTACAGGAAAACATTTCCTTTTTGAACAAACTGTGAAAGACGAAAGTGATACCTGTTTGAGTTTATCTTGACATCTAGCAGTCAACACAAGACTTTCTAAATTAAACATAACCAAGAACCTTATTCTTGCGCTTATCGATTGATTTAGGGTTGAAATATGTGAAGTTAAAAGTAGAGCTGTGCTTAAAAATTTCAATATTCCTTCAAAATTCATTGGTTGGGGGTGAAATAAAACCATCCCCCAAAACCTGGGGTTTAGAGTTTAAAAGAAATTTCTTCAACAGTTTCAGCAGGAAGTTGCCTCTTATTCTACTCAACCTTTTGAGGGGGCCAAGAGTTCCCCCTTTTCTCTTATGCTTTTTAAAAGAAAAAGCCCTGCATTGCTCTTAGGGGCACAAGCCTCTCTTTCTTTGGGGCACAGGGCAAGGCTCTCTCAACAGCTTTCCACCAGTTGCACTTCCTAATGAGATCCAGTAAAGTAAGCAGCAGCCCCTCCCCCTCAAACTGGAGAAATTTATTCCTTCCCCAAGAAAACAGGAGAAAATTGGTACCCATTTACACACAGAGAGAATAATTTTGCCAACTGGGGCAACATTTGGGCTCAATTAAAAGTCTATTTCAGCGCATTTACAGGGCAGATTTAAACCAGTCTGAAAGTTGTTAGATTATCATGGCACGTACCTCTGTCAAAGAGACTAGGGGTTGTATCTAACCCTGTGTAAGCGGAGTTCCATTCATGCAATGGGGCTTCCACTTCTTGTCCTTTCCCCTGCATGCCCCCAAAATCTGCTCTAAAAAGTCCCCCAACCAGCTGGAGTACATTTTGAGAATGCACAGGGGGCTGCAGGGGAGAGGAGGGCAAAGTTCCATTGTGCGAGTGGAAGTCTGCTATATGAGCAGAACAGTAATGGTGGATACAAGCCGTGGCAATTGTAGCTCTGATGATGGGAAATTTGTGTTCTCACAATCAACCACTGGCTCACTTCTGTAAATAACTGGCTCATGTGAGTGGTCTACTCAAATATATACAGTGTAACCCTTGAGCTGTAGACTCACCTGAGCTTGCCACTTTTTTGTGGTTCACTTGAAAATTATGTTTCGATTTTTCAACTTCACTTGAGCTCCCATTACAGTGCTCACACATGAGTAAACCACTCACATAAACAGTTACTTGTGGAAATGTAAATGTGTGAATTGACTTTCAGAAATCAATTATCTTCTACACAGAACTACAGTTCTCGTAGTTTTTTGGTTGGGAGCCATTAATGTTATGCTTATTTGAAAGTGTTTTAAATATGGATTACCTCTGTGTCTATGGAAAACAAGTGATTAATTTAAAATAGTTCCCAAAAATGGTGAATTTTGAAAAATTTCCAAGAGACTCCATCTTTGTGCTTTCTGTGCAATGCTACCTAGAATATAGATCAATTTAATTTTGGTAGTGGTGGGGAAGATCCTCTTTGTTAGGGGAACACTAAAATAATATTACCAAAATACATGACAGTATGAACTGCGATGCCTGATTATCATTTAATTTCAAGTTAGTGTGAGAGATTTTATGAAGCTACATGTCTTTTCATTTTAATTTTTTTTTTGCAATGTTGCTAAAAATGACAGGCTACATTAGCAATCCTTCTGTTCTCTTCAGTAGACTATACTTATTTTGTTTCAGCACAGTAACAAAAGGGCCGTCAAGGGAGAGGAAGTTTCCTTTGGATAGGTTTCCAGTGCATAAACTGTTTTAGCTTTCTTTGTGAAACAGGAATATGCTGAATAACAGGTGCTGTCATTATTCTGCATTGACAAATGTAGGCAGTTGTCATTTTAATCAGGTTTGGCATTTGAAAAGAATTATGCCCATTAAAATGGATCGGTTCACTTTTATGAATAACTTTTATGAATGACTAATGAGAGAAACTCATTTTCATTATAACCTCTATATTAATGATACATTTACAATGAGATCACAGCTTTCTTAAGGAAGTTTTAACTAGGTTTACATTGTGGCTGGCAAATACACGATGAAAGAGTGCAAACAGTGGAAATTGACATGGCAGTGCCTGAGCATCGTGTTATTATTTATATGTGTGTCTTATTCATCACCTTAAACCAAAGTCTCAAGGTGATTTAACAATAGAGATGATACAATTCAAATGCAATAAATTATATATAAAAATTTAAAAAATAATACATCACTGGATCACTACAAGTGATCATACAGTAATGAAACCCACTTTCCCCCATTAGCATGATGCATGCATGGCTCTGGCTTCTGTGTGCCCTGCTACATACCTGAGTTTTAAACAAATAAAGTATTTTATTTGATTTGAGTATGAATATCTGTGTGACATGAAGCACATGCCCCAAAGGTATTGCAGAAATACCTATTTGTAACCTTTGGGGTGCCTGTATACAACATCTGATGTTCTGACCTCTTGGCTAGCTCACTTACAATGCACATCTGGTTTTCTAGCTCTGCAGAGTCTTCAAGGTGTCTCTGCGTGTTTTAATATGTTTTTCAGGATATTTTTTGGTAATATTTTTTAAAGTCTGTTTTTATGAGTGTTTTTAGTGCTTTTGTTTGCCACCCTGGGCTCCTACTGGGAGGGTGGGATATAAATCTAATAAGTAAATAATAATAAATAAATAATCTTGGTTGAGTAAAGATATTGGTCTCTATGAATTGACCTCTCGTGCCGAGGATATATCTCCAGGCGGTGGAGGGATCCTTCTGGTGGGTGATTCAATCATTAGGAACATAGACAGTGGGGTGTGTGATGGGCGTGTAGACCGCAAGGTGTTTTGCCTGCCTGGTGCGAAGGTTGCGGATATCGCCCGTCATTTAGATAGTTTGGTAGACAGTGCTGGGGAGGAGTCAGTGGTCGTGGTGCACGTTGGCACCAACGACATGGGGAAATGCAGCCGTGAAGTCCTGGAAGCAAAATTTAGGTTGCTAGGTAGGATGCTGAAGGCCAGGACCTCCAAGGTGGCTTTCTCTGAAATGCTACCAGTTCCACACGCAGGACCAGCCAGACAGGCCCAGCTTTGCAGTCTCAATGCGTGGATGAGACGATGGTGTCGGATGGAAGGGTTTAGATTTGTTAGGCACTGGGCAACACTTTGGGACAAGCCGGACCTGTACAAAAGGGACGGGCTCCACTTGAACCAGAATGGAACCAGACTGCTGGCACTTAAAATTAAAAAGGTAGCAGAGCAGCTTTTAAACTGACTGAGGGGGGAAACCCGACAGGAGCTGAGAAAGGTCCGGTTTGGAATAAACCTCCCCCCTGGGATAAAAACCAAAGAAATGATGAAATTTTAAAAGGGGTAGGCCTAGAAGTAGGCATTGTGAGAGCAGGGGCACAGGATATCAATTCAGAAGAGCAAAATTACCACAGGCCAAACCACAAGTGCCAAAGACACTTGAAGAGAGAGACTGCTTACAAGTGCCTGTACGCTAATGCTAGGAGCCTCCGAACCAAGATGGGAGAACTGGAGTGCTTGGTCTAAGAGGAGAGCATTGATATAGTGAGCATAACGGAGACCTGGTGGAATGGAGAAAACCAGTGGGATACGGTTATCCCTGGATATAAACTATATCGGAAGGACAGGGAAGGACGTATTGGTGGCGGAGTCGCTCTATACATGAAAGAAGGCATTGAATCCAGCAAGCTCGAAACCCCAAAAGAGGCAGACTCCTCCACAGAATCGTTGTGGGTGGTGATACCATGCCCCAGGAGGGACTTAATACTGTGAACGATCTATCGTCCCCCTGATCAAAATGCTCAGGGAGACCTTGAGATGAGATATGAAATTGAGGAAGCATCCAAACTAGGAAATGTGGTAGTAATGGGTGACTTCAACTACCCGGACATAGACTGGCCGCATATGTGTTCCAGTCATGACAAAGAAGCAAAGTTTCTAGATATTCTAGATGACTATTCCTTAGACCAGTTGGTCATGGAACCAACCAGAGGGACGGCAACCCTGGACTTAATCCTCAGTGGGGACCGGGACCTGGTGCGAGATGTAAGTGTTGTTGAACCAATTGGGAGCAGTGACCACAGTGCTATTAAATTAAACATACATGTAACTGGCCAATTGCCAAGAAAATCCAACACGGTCACATTTGACTTCAAAAGAGGAAACTTCACAAAAATGAGGGGATTGGTAAAAAGGAAGCTGAAAAACAAAGTCCAGAGGGTCACATCACTCGAAAATGCTTGGAAGTTGTTTAAAAACACTATATTAGAAGCTCAACTGGAGTGCATACCGCAGATCAGAAAAGGTACCACCAGGGCCAAGAAGATGCCAGCATGGTTAACGAGCAAAGTCAAGGAAGCTCTTAGAGGCAAAAAGTCTTCCTTCAGAAAATGGAAGTCTTGTCCAAATGAAGAAAATAAAAAAGAACACAAACTCTGGCAAAAGAAATGCAAGAAGACAATAAGGGATGCTAAAAAAGAATTTGAGGAGCACATTGCTAAGAACATAAAAACCAACAATAAAAAAATCTATAAATACATTCAAAGCAGGAGACCATCTAGGGAGGCGATTGGACCCTTGGATGATAAGGGAGTCAAAGGTGTACTAAAGAGCGATAAGGAGATTGCAGAGAAGCTAAATGAATTCTTTGCATCTGTCTTCACAGTGGAAGATATAGGGCAGATCCCTGAACCTGAACTAACATTTGCAGGAAGGGATTCTGAGGAACTGAGACAAATAGTGGTAACGAGAGAGGAAGTTCTAGGCTTAATGGACAATATAAAAACTGACAAATCACTGGGCCCGGATGGCATCCACCCGAGAGTTCTCAAAGAACTCAAAGGTGAAATTGCTGATCTGCTAACTAAAATATGTAACTCGTCCCTAGAGTCCTCCTCCGTGCCTGAGGACTGGAAAGTGGCAAATGTAACGCCAATCTTCAAAAAGGGATCCAGAGGGGATCCCGGAAATTACAGGCCAGTTAGCTTAACTTCTGTCCCTGGAAAACTGGTAGAAAGTATTATTAAAGCTAGATTAACTAAGCACATAGAAGAACAAGCCTTGCTGAAGCAGAGCCAGCATGGCTTCTGCAAGGGAAAGTCCTGTCTCAGTAACCTATTAGAATTCTTTGAGAGTGTCAACAAGCATATAGATAGAGGTGATCTAGTGGACATAGTGTACTTAGACTTTCAAAAAGCGTTTGACAAGGTACCTTACCAAAGACTTTTGAGGAAGCTTAGCAGTCATGGAATAAGAGGAGAGGTCCTCTTGTGGATAAGGAATTGGTTAAGAAGCAGAAAGCAGAGAGTAGGAATCAACGGACAGTTCTCCCAATGGAGGGCTGTAGAAAGTGGAGTCCCTCAAGGATCGGTATTGGGACCTGTACTTTTCAACTTGTTCATTAATGACCTAGAATTAGGAGTGAGCAGTGAAGTGGCCAAGTTTGCTGACGACACTAAATTGTTCAGGGTTGTTAAAACAAAAAGGGATTGCGAAGAGCTCCAAAAAGATCTCTCCAAACTGAGTGAATGGGTGGAAAAATGGCAAATGCAATTCAATATAAACAAGTGTAAAATTATGCATATTGGAGCAAAAAATCTTAATTTCACATATACGCTTATGGGGTCTGAACTGGCGGTGACCGACCAGGAGAGAGACCTCGGGGTTGTAGTGGACAGCACGATGAAAATGTCGACCCAGTGTGCGGCAGCTGTGAAAAGGGCAAATTCCATGCTAGCGATAATTAGGAAAGGTATTGAAAATAAAACAGCCGATATCATAATGCCGTTGTATAAATCTATGGTGCGGCCACATTTGGAATACTGTGTACAGTTCTGGTCACCTCATCTCAAAAAGGATATTCTAGAGTTGGAAAAGGTTCAGAAGAGGGCAACCAGAATGATCAAGGGGATGGAGCGACTCCCTTACGAGGAAAGGTTGCAGCATTTGGGGCTTTCTAGTTTAGAGAAAAGGCGGGTCAGAGGAGACATGATAGAAGTGTATAAAATTATGCATGGCATTGAGAAAGTGGATAGAGAAAAGTTCTTCTCCCTCTCTCATAATACTACAACTCGTGGACATTCAAAGAAGCTGATTCAGGACAGACAAAAGGAAGTACTTCTTTACTCAGCGCATAGTTAAACTATGGAATTTGCTCCCACAAGATGCAGTAATGGCCACCAGCTTGGACGGCTTTAAAAGAAGATTAGACAAATTCGTGGAGGACAGGGCTATCAATGGCTACTAGCCGTGATGGCTGTGCTGTGCTGTGATGTTCCTATATTAATGTATATATGGTAAGTGTTGTTGTTTTAGAAGATACATGGTAAGTGGAGTGAAAGAGGAGGGGGAGTGAATGGGCAGTACAATGCGAGATGATTGGCTGAGTGTTTAAAATGGCTGAATGTATAAAAGGAAGAGTGAGAGTGGAATCGGGGGGGAGAAGAGAACTGAGTGGGTTGCTTGGTGGGGTTTAGAGAGTTGTTTGCCAGGAGGGAGGTGGAGTTCGGATTAGTATTGAGTAAAACCATATGCTTATGTGCCTTAAGAAGAAATCTTGTTAATCTTGTTAGCTTTGTTATCTGTAATAAATACTTAATTTGGTTTACCAAAGGCCTGATCCTTGGCTGGGGTTTCACAGACCAGAAGGGAGGGTAAGGTAATGACCAAGGCTGAAGGGGAACTGTAACAAATGGTGGCAGCGGTGAAGAGAATAACAATTCCAGTATTCAGAGTCTCTGGGAATACTAGTATTGGGACGTGACTGGTGGTTGCCAAGCAGGGGGATCTGTTGAGATCTGTGCTAGAGCGGATAGGTAAACCATAAGAGAGTGCGGTCCAGACTGGTGGAGTCCCTGGTGATGCCTAGAGACAGGCAGTAACCACGAGCAGGTAGGAACCTGACAGGGAGAGCCAGGGAAGGGCTGCCACATGTGGTTTCAGTAGCGGTGGGATACGAACAACAGAGAATCCAGATACAGTGGTGTGGCAAACAGAAATAACAAAACAAGATTTCTTGTGAGAGTGACTGGCAAAGAGTGTGTGGCAAAGAGTGAGTGAACTCAAACACCATGGCTGAATACATAAAAATGAAAAGAGAGGAGCTGGTGGAGAAGTGCATAACATTCAATTTACCTCATGAGGGTAAAGGGGTAGATGAATTGAGGGTAGCACTTATAGGATTTGCAACTGCCCAGCAAAAACAACCTGTCAGGGAAGAGACCCCAGAAGGATATTTAAGCAATCCCGCTTATATAGAGTATTTGAGAGAGAAGTTGAGGAGGGAGACTGAGGAAAAAGATAAGCAGAGGGAGTTGGAAGCTGAGAGATTGAGGATGGAAGCTGATGGGAAAGATAAACAGCGAGAGTTAGAAATTGAGAAGTTGAAGATGGAAACTGAGAGAATGAGGATGGAGGCTGAGGAAAAAGACAAACAGCGGGTCTTTGAGGCTGAGGAAAAAGACAAACAGAGGGAGTTGGAAACTGAGAAGTTGAGAATGGGTTTGAGGAGAGGGAGAAGCAACGAGCAGTGGATGCCGAATTACAAGTAGAAAAGTTAAAATTTGAAAGAGAGAAGTTTCATTCTGATGAAACAAGAAAGGACAGAGATGGAGCAAAAATAAAAATTACTCCAAAGGACTTTGCTGTCTATGAGCCTGGTCAAGATCCTCAAATTTACCTCAGCACCTTTGAAAAAGCAGCTCAGTTGTGGGGGCTACCTGAAGATAAATACATGCAGTATTTATCAAACCTGATTAAAGGGGAATTGGCTGAGGTATACCAATATTTCCCCTCAGACAGGCCCGTCACCTATGCTGAATTCAAAGAAGCAGTGTTTAAAAGATTCAGACTGGGGCCTGATTATTTTAGAAAGCTTTTCAGAAACTGCCAGATACAGACAGGGAGGTCTTTCGTGGAGCTGGGGCAAAACTGATGGACATATTTGGGAAATGGCTGACAAGTGCAAAAGCTCAGTCTGTGGAGGAGGTGAAAAACCTCATGATATTGGATCAATTATACCATCAGTTACCACCAGAAATAAGGCTCCTGGTCAAAGACTGTTCCCCTACATCGGTGCAGGAGGCCACAGAGATGGCGGATCACTTCGCCTCCAACAGAACTGGCTGGGTGGGGAAAACATCAAGAGATTTTAAACCCAGACCATATAACGCTGGCAGAAGGGATGTGGTACCACAGCGAGTGAGTCCTCCAGTAAAATCTGAAGGGCACAGGACACCCCAGAGTGGATCTGTGTACCCTAAAAGTGAGGAGAAATTATGCTACAAATGTGGTAGACCGGGGCACCTACGTTTTCAATGTGAGGTTGCCAACCCCATTAGTAATCCTGCTCAGACAAGGGCAGTGAAAACAGAGCCCAAGGCTTTAGAAACAGTGAAAAAGGTTCAGTTCTCCCAGATAAACTGGACAGAAGTAACAGACCTTAATTCAAGTCTGAGAGAGGAAGTGAGTGTACAAGGGACAAATTATTGGGCATTGCTTGATACTGGTGCCGCTCAGACATTACTGAGGCCAGATTTAATAAAATCTGAGGTAATATTACCTCAGGAAACAGTGACTATCCAAGGAGTGAGGGGTCAACCAGAAAGTTTGCCTGTGGCCCTGGTGGAAATGACTTGGAGAGGCCGAGAGGGCCGATATAAAGTAGGCATTAATGCCCAGCAACAAGAACCAGTAATACTGGGAAGGGATGTAATGGGCGCCCAAGGAAAGATCTATGTAGTGACCAGACAGCAAATTGGCAGAGAAAAAGAAGCCATATTAAGGGGGGCTGAAACAAACAGGGTGGAATCTGTAAACCAGCCTCGGGTCACCATAGCAACCACTAGCAGGCCTGCTGAAGGAGACCAACTGTATCAAGTGGTCTCTGATAATGATGAGGCAGATCAATTCAGGGAAGAGCTACAAAAAGATATAAGTTTGAAGCAGATAAAGGAACAAGCTCTGACCCAACAGATTCCTTTCACAGACAAACTGAGGAATCAAGTTGTGTGTGAAATGGGATTTTATATAGACTGTGGATGCCTGCTGAGAGAAAGGATGAATGTGAACCAGTGAAGCAATTGATAGTACCTAGCAAATACAGAACCAGATTGCTAGAGGTAGCCCACGATGTCCCATGTGCAGGACATCTGGGAATAAAAAAGACCAAGAGGAGATTGGCTGCACACTATTATTGGTCAAACATCTCCAAAGATGTAAAACAACATTGTCTATCTTGTGGAATATGCCAAAAGGTGGGAAAAAGTGGAGTAAAGACTAAGGCACCCTTAAAGCCCCTTCCTATAATTGGACAACCCTTTTATAGAGTGGGAATAGATTTGGTGGGCCCTTTTTCCAAACCCACAAGGCATGGCAAGAAATATCTAGTGGTGGTGGTGGATTTTGCCACCAGGTACCCAGACGCAGAAGCACTAAGATCCGTGGAAGCCCCTGTAGTGGCAGAGGCTTTATTAAAAATCTTTATGAGGCTGGGTTTCCCTCATGAAGTGCTGATGGATCAAGGCAGTGTATTCATGGGAGAAGTGATGCAATGTATGTGGAAATGTTGTGGTCTAAAACATCTAAAGACCACTACTTACCATCCTGCCACTAATGGGTTAACAGAGAGATTCAATGGCGTTTTGAAGGGCCTGATCAGAAGCTATGTTCAAGATCACCCACAAGACTGGGATGAACGTTTGGGATGCTTCTTATTTGCATACAGAGAAGTCCCTCAGGAGTCAACAGGCTTCTCACCCTTTGAACTCATGTTCACTAGAAAAGTGAGGGGACCTTTGGAACTATTAAAAAATTCATGGGAAGAAACCCTGGGAGAGTACAAAACATCTGTAGTAGATTTTGTATTGGAATTCTGCAATAAATTAACATCAATGATGGAGGTGGTGGAAAAGAATTTGAGTCAAGCACAGGAGAAGCAACGTTACTGGTATGACAGAACAGCCAGGGAACGTGTGTATGATGTGGGAGATATGGTTATGGCATTCATACCCAGGAAACATGACAAATTACAGGCTAACTGGGAAGGACCATATACCATCAGAGAAAGGCTTGACACAGTGACGTATGTAATTACCACAGACCAATTAAACAAAAGCAAAGTGGTTCATGTAAATATGTTGAAGCCTTACCATACCAGGGATGCACAGGTGTTGCAAGTTACCTTATTCCCTGAGGGAAGTGGGCCTGAACTTCCAGATTTGGTACAGGAAAGCAAAGACAAAGGAGGGGTAGATCAAGTGGAATGGTCAGAGGAGGTGAAGGAGGAAGTAAAAGAGGAGATTCTGAGAGTTTTGAAAACCTATAGGAATCTCTTTAGCAACAAACCTGGCCGAACCAGTATAGTTATACATTCCATTGATACTGGAGATCATGCCCCAATCAGATCTATGCTGTACCGTGTGAATGGGAAAGTTTTGAGTGAGATCAAAAAGGAGGTGGAAGATATGCTGGAATTAGGAGTGATCAGGGAATCCATCAGTCCCTGGGCCTCAAGTATTGTCCTGGTTCCGAAAAAAGATGGAACGACAAGGTTTTGCATTGATTATCGGCTAATCAATAAAATTACTGTCCCAGATGCGTATCCTATGCCTAGGGTAGATGCAATGTTAGAGTTATTGAGGGCAGCAACCATTATCTCTACATTAGATCTCTGTAAAGGATTTTGGCAAATGGAACTAGACGAGCAATCCAGAGCCAAAACTGCCTTCAGTACACCAGATGGGTTATATGAGTTTGTGACCTTACCCATGGGACTAAGGAACTCACCAAGTTAGTTTCAGAGGCTAATCAATACTGTGTTGCGAGGCATGTCAGATTTTGCAGTGGCCTATATCGATGATGTGGCCATTTTTAGCAAGTCGGTGCCTGAGCATGTCCAACACCTGACAACAGTATTGGAGGCCTTAAGAAAAGCAGGCCTCACAATAAAAGCTAAGAAATGCCAGTTTGGACTAAAGGAAGTAATCTATTTAGGACATAAGGTGGGGAGTGGGAAAATCACCCTCTTATGGAGCAAGGTGGAGGCAATACAAGCGTGGCCGATTCCCTCAACCAAAAAACAAGTAAGGGCATTTCTGGGTGTGGCTGGATTTTATAGGAAGTTTGTGAGAAATTTTGGGGAAATAGCAACCCCCTTGCATGAATTAACAAAGAAGAAGTGTTCTGAGCGTGTGGTATGGACGGATGAATGTCAGAAGGCTTTTGATCTATTGAAGCAAACCTTGTGCCAAGGACCCATATTAATAGCACCAGACTATGAGCAACCATTCATCGTGGCTACAGATGCGTCGGACCTGGCGCTGGGAGTCGTCTTGCTACAGGAGAGAGAAGGCACCAGACATCCAGTGGCGTATCTGAGTCGCGAGCTGACGCCGAGGGAGAAAAACTATTCGTCGGTCCAGAAGGAGTGCCTAGCGGTCGTGTGGGGACTGAACAATTTGCGCCCATACGTGTGGGGACGAAGATTCACGGTAACAACGGATCATTGGGCCTTGTTATGGTTGCAGACTATGAAAAACCATAACACTATGCTGCAGAGGTGGTCCTGGGCCCTACAGGACTATCAAGTGGACTTCCAGTTCATAAAAGGCAAGGACAATGTACTGGCCGATGGACTTTCCAGGCAAGTGGCTGGGACTGCAGTGACATGACCAGACAGAGGAACAAACAAAGACATTTTCCCCATAGAGACTTTTATTTGTTAACGTGATGTATAAATCCTGGAACAGGAATAATACTCTGCTGTTGTTTAAGGGGGGGGGAAATGTGATGTTCCTATATTAATGTATATATGGTAAGTGTTGTTGTTTTAGGAGATACATGGTAAGTGGAGTGAAAGAGGAGGGGGAGTGAATGGGCAGTACAATGCGAGATGATTGGCTGAGTGTTTAAAATGGCTGAATGTATAAAAGGAAGAGTGAGAGTGGAATCGGGGGGGAGAAGAGAACTGAGTGGGTTGCTTGGTGGGGTTTAGAGAGTTGTTTGCCAGGAGGGAGGTGGAGTTCGGATTAGTATTGAGTAAAACCATATGCTTATGTGCCTTAAGAAGAAATCTTGTTAATCTTGTTAGCTTTGTTATCTGTAATAAATACTTAATTTGGTTTACCAAAGGCCTGATCCTTGGCTGGGGTTTCACAGACCAGAAGGGAGGGTAAGGTAATGACCAAGGCTGAAGGGGAACTGTAACAAATGGTGGCAGCGGTGAAGAGAATAACAATACCAGTATTCAGAGTCTCTGGGAATACTAGTATTGGGACGTTACTGGTGGTTGCCTAGCAGGGGGATCTGTTGAGATCTGTGCTAGAGCGGATAGGTAAACCATAAGAGAGTGCGGTCCGGACTGGTGGAGTCCCTGGTGGTGCCTAGAGACAGGCAGTAACCACGAGCAGGTAGGAACCTGACAGGAAGAGCCAGGGAAGGGCTGCCACATGTGCCACCCTAGTCAGAGGCAGCATGCTTCTGAAAACCAGTTGCCGGAAGCCTCAGGAGGGGAGAGTGTTCTTGCACTCGGGTCCTGCTTGCGGGCTTCCCCCAGGCACCCGGTTGACCACTGTGAGAACAGGATGCTGGACTAGATGGGCCACTGGCCTGATCCAGCAGGCTCTTCTTATGTTCTTATGTTCTTATGACCCTTCTTTGATCTTTATATGGTTTCAGAATTGTCGCAATTTTTGATTCTATGCTGTTTATGTGATGTTTAACTAACCCAACCAGTTTCACATTGGAACCAAGGTTAGGTCATATGGAACTCCAAAATCTGAGAGAAATTTGAATGGGGAAAATTTTGGAAGAATATGAATTTGAACAAATGTACTATAAAATCCAAAAGTTGCTGCTCCTTAAGATGAATCCCATTTTTTCATCCAAAACAGATCTTTCAGTTGCTTAGGAGGGGTCTTCACTTGGAAATTAGAGCTGCATATTCAGGGTATGATTCCTGCATCATTGCTGTTCCTGCAATACAATATCTCCAGTCTCTTGTCAATGGCACTCAAGCAACAGATGTTTTGCACTGCAGCTCTTCTACTAGGTTCATCCTGGCTATCAGGCAGGCACTTATGTCCCATTAACACACTGGACATGGACAATTATTACCCACAAATAAAAAGATAGTCCCTGTCTCTAGTGGCCAAGAAATGGGAACTCAGGATCTTCACTCTATAAAGAGTTAGAACTTCACACGTTGAAGTTAGTTTGATTCCTAATAGTTGAGATCCCTGGAGCAAGGAACAGAGTTATTCACCACTTTGAAATCCATTAGCCAAAGGCTCACTAGGGTGTGTGTGTGTGTGTGTGTGTGTGTGTTTGTATTATGGCAGTCTATTATAAGCTGCTTGGAGGATATTTTTTTCCAACTGAAAAATGGGATATATATCTTCAAATACAGTAAACAAAGTCACACCCCTTTCTCTCTTATGGGTGAATAGTAGAGTTGGAATGGACCTATAAGAGCAATGCAGGAATCCAACTTAAGGCATACCCAACAGGTGGCTGACCAGCTGCCTCTTGAAGGCCTCCAGTGTTGGCGAGCCCACCACCTCCCTAGGTAATTGGTTCTGTTGTTGTACTGCTCTAACAGTTTAGATGTTTTTCCTGTTGTTCAGCTGAAATCTGGCTTCCTGCAACTTGAGCCCATTATTCTGTGTAGGGTTGCCAGGTTCAGGGCCTGAGACTGATCCTGTATCTTTAGGAGAAGAGAAAGTCAGCCAAGTGCAGGTGTTCTTGCAGCACTGTAATGGGAAAAACCACAAGGTGGAATTCTCCCTTCCCCCTGCACAACTTTTAAAGATACAGAAGACCTCTCGGTTGCCAGGCTTCCTTCCTACATTTTTATGAAGACTATCATTGGGCCCCATTAGCGCCGTTCTCTCAGTGCCTGTGCATAAGCTTTTGTAAATCGTGATCTCCAAGTTTATGTCTCCCTCCCCTTTAGGATTCAGTTTAAAACCCTCCTGATGAAGTTCTTCATGCTGTGATGAAACACATTCTTCCCAGTCCTTGTGAAGAGCAGCCCATCACTTGCCCAGCAGTCCATCTTATAGGAAGTGTAGCCCATGGTCCCAGAATCCAAATCTCTCACATTGGCATCGCCTTCATAGCCAGTCATTCACCTAGTGTATTTTTCTTTCCCTTTCTACTCCTCTTCTAAGTACTGGAACAATGGATGAGAAAACTATCTGGGCCCAAAGTCCTTGAGTTTCCTTCCCAGAGCTTCAAAGTGTGATGTGATTTTTTTGTAGCTTTGCTTGGCAGTATCATTCATTCCCACATGGATGAGAAGAAAGGGATACATGTCAGTGGGCTTTATGAGTGATGGTAACCCTTCAATCACATCTCTAATCCATCCTCCAGGGAGATAGCATACTTGGTGTGTCCGTGGATCTTCTCGGCATACTACTACTAGTGTCCCACTACTTCTACTCTTCTTGTTGTGGGGTGTGGTTTCAATGCCCCTGCTTCGCTGAGCTTCAGCATCTCACTTGCTGTTGCGCAGGGTCTCCTCTAATTCTTCCCTTATCAGCTGTCCTCCAGTCTCATCCTCAAGTTCCTGAAAGTAGTTCCATGGTTCCATCGGTGCAGGGTGTCTTCTAGCTCCTCTGCTCCTGTCACCCTTTTCCATGGAGTTTCTACCACTTTGTTGTTCCCTCCCCAATGCTCTCCTCTTCTGCTTCAACATACAGTTGCTCTTCCTCCTCTTGTACTTCTCTTTGCTGTTGTTGTTCCAGTGTTCTGTCTAAGAACTCTTTGTCTTCTGTTATACTCTTGAGTGTGACCACCCGCTGCTCCAGACCTCTCACTTTTTCTTCCAACAGCACCATCAGCTTGTACTTGTTGCACGTGTATGCCATGTTGTTCTCAGGCAAGAAAACAAACATTGCACACACCTTGCAGGTCACCACCACTGAAGTATCCTTTCCGTCCATAGTCTCTATTACCTTTTGTTTCTTTCTTTCTGTTTGTATTTGAATCGCTAGAGGGGAGCTCCCTACTGGTGTGGAAATCATATTTCGAACAGATGGAAAGCTTTTTAATCTCAGTAGGCTGAAAGCAAAAAGTAAGGTAATGTCAACCTCTGTCGCAGAACTTCAATATGCCGATGATAATGTAGTCTCTGCACATTCAGAGAAAGATCTTCAAACTATCCTAAATGTCTTTGCAGAAGCATATGAAAAGCTTGGCCTCTTGCTTAACATAAAAAAAAAACACCAAAGTGCTTCATCAACAGGTGTGAACTAGTCCCTCTGTAGCACCATCAATCCAGCTTAATGGTGTGACGCTGGAGAGTGTTTGAGGATCGGGATATTCACAGGGAGACCAACAAGTTTATTTACAAAGCCACTGTACTACCGACCTTACTGTATGCCTGTGAAACATGGACCATTTATAAACACCTATCCCAACTTCTTGAAAGATTTCACCAACACTGCCTCCGGAAAATTCTGCAAATTACTTGGGAAGACAGATGGATTAATGTTAGCGTTTTGGAAGAAGCAAAGACAACCAGTGTTGAAACAATGATCCTTCAACTTCAACTTTGCTGGACCAGCCATGTTGTTCGAATGCCTGATCACGTCTTCCAAAGCAGCTACTTTACTCCCAGCTTAAGGATGGAAAATGGAATATTGGTGGACAGCAAAAGAGGTTTAAAGATGTTCTTAAAGCAAATCTAAAAAAAGTAACATGAGCATCGAGAAATGGGAAGTCTTGGCCCATGAATGTCCCAAATGGAGGTCGGCTTTTATTAAAGGTGCTATGGACTTCGAAGATGCAAGAATACAGGGCGAACGGGACAAACGAGCTAAGTGGAAGGCACGTCAAACAAATCTTCATTGCGGCCATCTTCCATTTGGAAACCTATGTCCTCACTGTGGGAGGCTGTGTGGATCCAGAAGTGGCCTCCACAGTCACTTACGGACCCACTGTTAAAGACCTTATCTTGGAAGACAATATTACTCGGCCACAGGTGATCACCAATGAATGAATTGGAATCGCCAGTGGTTTGTCCTGTCCTCCTTTAAGATTAACAGGAGAGTCATGCTGGTATGTCATTCACGCTACTAGATTTTTTTTATTAGGGACTTCCCCCACCAAACTCCATTCATTCCTATGCAGGAAAGTAAAGCCTTGCTTGCACAAAGACAGTCCTTGGGCTGCAATCCGTATCGTTCCTAATCACTGGCAGACCTGGCTGGGCATGGCAGGAGTTGTAGTCCAGTGGCATCTGGGGATACAAGGTAGAAGACCACTGCACTGGGGGACTTTGTTTTGTTGCAGACAGAACCTGCCTTGGCATTGGGTAGTCTGGTGGTCGCTGCTGCCCTCTGCTGCCCAGGGCTCCTACTGGGAGGAAGGGTGGGATATAAATGTAATAAATAAATTAAATGAATAAAAATAAATTTACAGACAGTGAAACACATCGTATCCTTTTGGAGGTCCCTTCAGTTATACATTTATTTATTAATTATTTATTTATTAGATTTATATCCCGCCCTTCCTCCCAGTGGAGGACATGCCCTCCACCCACATATGCTCCACTCATCAAAATGATGGGTACATTAAACTATAATAGACAAGGTCATCATACAAGCATGTCTCGATCAGTGCACACAGACAGTCTTCTCTGTTTTTCTGCCCTGAGGCACAAGGAGCTCATGTGCTTTCCAGGGGGCTACAGGGAAAATTAATATAAAAGTTGCTGGTTGCTGATCTAAACCCAGCTGGCTGCTGTGTTTCTTTTTGCAAACTGTAGGCAAATATTCAAGTATCTTTGTGGCAACTGATACCCTCCAGATGGTCCAGATGCCAGTGGATTGGCAGGGTGCTGTTTAAGCAAATTTACACTGGGAACAGAAAGTTAAGGACAAGTGTGTTCTCCCCCACCAAGGGTTTTTCAGCTTGTGGCTCCTTCCCTTGTTTCATACACCATGGAATAGATGTGGCAAAAGCCTTGTAAACTCATGCTTTCTAGATGGAGAAGAGAGGCTACGCCAATTGCAAAAGTCAGCAATGTGAAGGCACATGAAGGGGCCCTGGATTGCTAAGTAGCACACAAAGCGGAGAGGGGGGCTATTCTCCCATATGGTCTCCACTGAAACGTCAAAGAACAGCATCAGAAACAACCAGCAACATCAATGCTCTGGGAGTGGACCTTTCCATCATCATTCCCTCTCCCCCCATTTCTTCATAAGTCACCATTGCCTTTTAAAAGATTATTATTATTGTCATATTATGTATCAATTTTCACTTGAAGGCCAATTGTCAGGTGGAAAGGCAAGTTATAAGTACTGCAAATAGATAAACAAAAAATAGAGGCATTTATCCAAATTATGGATCTGGACAATTTTACCCTTTCGAAAATACATTAGCATGTTTGGTAAGCTGTGATAAATACTAGAAACATTTCCCATGTTTATTTATTTATTTATTTATTTAATTACGCTTTTAAACCGCCCTATAGCAACGAGCTCTCAGGGCGGTGTACAGCAAAATAAGACCACATTTAAAAAACGAACAAGTGTGGATTAAAACATACAATATAAAACATATTTAAAAACAAAATTAAAATACGAATAAAATAAAAATACAATTACAGTTAAGTTTAAAATAAAATTAAATTTAAGTTTAAAAGTTTAAAATGCCTGGGCGAAGAGGTAGGTTTTTACCTGGCGCCAAAAAGATAACAAAGAAGGCGCCAGGTGTATCTCATCTGGGAGGGCATTCCATAATTCGGGGGCCACCACTGAAAAGGCCCTAGATCTAATTGTTGTTCTCCGGGCCTCCCTATGAGTTGGGACCCGGAGAAGGGCCTTAGATGTCGAGCGCAGCAAAACCAGAGGTGGCCTGAGACACTTTGGAGCCTGAGGCAGAAAAATCAAATCCTCTTCCTCCCACCCATGTCAAAATCATAACGATAAACTAAAACATTTATAATTTGCACCCTTTTAATGCACCCTAACATTTGCTGCATGAGATGGTCATGTCACCCTGTCTAATGCCAGCCTCATGTAAAATGCAGCATTCTATGAAACAATAGTAAGAAAAGCAAGAGCCAGTCCTCAGTTGTAACTCCAGGGATGATCACAGTTTTGAGATGAAGATTGGGAATGATTACATAAGAGAATTGTTTATTTACCAGAATATACTTAGATCTGTCTGAGACATTGTTTAGGGACATCTAAAAAACTAGTTTGAGAGATCTGAGACTTGTGCTAAGCAGGACAAGCCAAAATAGAGAGGTGGCAGAAGCACATTTCTCCAACTGAAGAGAGACTGCATAGTCATTACACAGTATCTGTGAATACAGGGACTGAAAAGTGAACTTGTGGAGCCCTTAAGACATTGCACAGCAATTCTATTGAAATTAACAAGAATGAATGAAATGAGCATGAACAGAATATTAAAAACTCATGAAATCTGCCCCATTAATTTTAAACCTCCTCAAGTTAATTCCTAGTATATAAATGTCTCTCTCATGCAAAGTGGTAATTAGATCAATACAATTTTAGGTGTGTGTCTTCCTACTGATGGGGAAAAACACTAATAGTTGCTCAAGATTGGGCAATCAGGTTTTAAATACTGAACAACAACAGGGAAACTATGCCTATGGTATCAGGCTACCCACAGATTTTAGCACAAGATGCTAATAACTAATATTACATTGAAGCAAGGCTGTCATTGTTTGTCTGGATGTGGCTCACACTTGGTTTCATCCTGAGAACTTGGTAATTTCACTTATTCCTGCTAGCTGCTGTAGTGGCTATGACATGGACCTAGAATATATGGGGGTCAGATCCTCAAGGATTCTGAAAGCTCATCTGAGGACAAGCAGACAAAAATACGGCAATGCAGAAGGAGATCCACTGGCCAACAGGGATTTCTGAACAAGCAGGCTACATCTCCCAAGCCCCTGAGAATGCAGAGCCCTGAATAAGTGCTAGACCTCAAACCAGAGACCAGCCTATTTAAGAGATCTGATCTTCATTAATTAGATGAGGCTAGAGGCTGTCTTCAGGGCTTGCCCAATTTATGTAGAGTTCTGTTCTGGAGGTTGCTGGAACAAGCTGTCTTTGGAGCTGTCCATGGAGTCTTCAAGCCTTTGTGCTAATGAGTGTCCTTTTGCTAACCATTTCGTTGCACAGTACTAATTCACCTCACAGGGACACCTTATTTTCCACTTCAGAATTGTTAGGTGTCCTCTCCTGCTTCAAAACCACAATCCTGGAAGACAAGCCTTCCTGTTCTCCATGTTATTCTTCACTCTTTCACAGTCATCTCTCCTCCACCATCTTCTGAGATTGGAATCTGGAGTCTGTGAGCTCCTGTGTATATTCAGCTCTAGCCACATGTCCCTCTTGTCCGTCCACCTTTTCTTTCTTCTTAGGCTCCTCTCTGTCATCTTAGTTTCTTCTTGCCATTTCTCGGGACCCTCCCCAATCTCCTTTCCTAACCCTTCCCTATCATACATTTACCTCCTCCTTTCCTAAGTTTCTCCTTCTACCCCCGCTTTGCCTAGGCTCTTCTACTCCCTTGGCCCTCTCTATATTTCACATTTAATTTCTGAAAGTTTATATTCTGCCCTTCCTCCAAGAAGCTTAGATTAGCATACCTGAGGTTACCTTCTTATTCTCAGAGGATCTCTGTGAGTTAGGTGAGGCTAATATAACTGGTCCAAAGACATCTACAGAGTCAATGGCAAGCAGGGATTTGAATCCAGGTCTCTCCTGCCCAATCCCAAATCACAGCAGATATTGATTTATAATGAACCCTCTTCTCTGTTTGCAACATTAATCTCAGAACACATCATTTCTCTGGCATCATGTTTTTTTAAATGATCAAGGTGGTGTGAAACAGTAGGCTGGCCCTACCATTAGGCCTAGTAAGGCAGCTGCTTAGGCTGCTGCTTTTGGGTTTTATGAAAGGGCAGTACATGGTGGGTTGGCTATTTAATTCATTAGTGTTGTATTTTTACTGCTAGTGAAGAGGAGAGGAGGTTGTGAAGAAACTGTGTTTGTTTAAATAGAGGTTTAATGGGTATTGTGTAATGAATCTGTCATTTGTGTTGCATTGTATTAATTTATTTATGCATTTATTTAATTTCTTCCCTGCCCTTTACTGTAAGGTCCCAGGGTGGGTTACAACAATAAATACCGATTGATACTCATAGATCAAAACAAAGTCCACTTGGGTCATCAAACTGTCTCAGAGCAATCGTTGGCTGAAGTCCTGGTACGGACAAGGCCATTATAAGAGGCCCTAACTGAAAGTTTGACCATCAGTTTCAGGGACACATTTGCGTCTGCATAAGGCTCACTAAGCACATCACAAGGATGTTCTTCAGTTGGGTAGACATAATGCGAAACAATTTCAAACTCCTCCCCTATA
Source organism: Rhineura floridana (assembly GCF_030035675.1). Taxonomy (NCBI): domain Eukaryota; kingdom Metazoa; phylum Chordata; class Lepidosauria; order Squamata; family Rhineuridae; genus Rhineura; species Rhineura floridana. The sequence continues at coordinate 187,911,699 of NC_084480.1, read as the reverse complement.
TATGGGTGGGGTGGGTGAATATTAGCCCAAGGCTAATATTTTATTTCTTTGTTTCAGTATAGCAACTGTATTTTATTGACATCACCCAAAGAGATGGGTTGGATGCTGCCAAGTCGAAATGTATTATTCATAGTGGGGGCAAGTAAACCAGGAAGGCTATTAAGGCATTTAACTTGACAGCCTTTTAGAAATCATGCTTGCAACTCTATTTGTTCCAAGTTCCATGAGAATAGATCTTGGGTGATGTGCAATTCAGGCTTGCTTATAGGGCTTGGGAGATGATGTGGTTATGTATGAAGAGATGCTTGCACAATTTCACATATATTGCATAATTTATATTATGCATTCTCTTTCATGTTCCCAGAATGTCTTGGATGATTCAAGCATTATTTCTGTCCACCATGAAGATGCAAGGAAACTATCTATGGCAGTTGTTCCTCCTGTTTACAGACACTGAAGCTGTTGAGAATGCAACCATTTTCTGTTCTGTAACCCCAAAAAGAATAAAGCATTCAGCAATCCCCAAGAAAAAATGTAGGCTTCTGAATGTTCCTGACTCTTTCAAGATAATGCTGGTGTGAAGGTTTTTTAATGTTTTTGACAGGGGAGGTATCTCAACTCAACTCTATTTCTCACGGCAATAAAATTGGAAACAACACCCTAATTTTAAAGGCAGAGTGCTACTTTTGTTTAAGTCTGTGGCTTTAAAATCAATACATCAGGTGTGGGGAAACTGTGGCCCTCTGGATATTGCTGGATTACAACTCCCATCAGCCCCAGCAAGCATGGCCAACTACTTCAGCAACATCTGGAGGGTCAAATATTCCTCACCCTGCAATACATACACAAGGCCGATTCAGCTACTAGGCAGACTGAGGTGTCTACCACATGTGGATCTGTCTATTTTGCTTTCTCTCCGTTCCTCATTTTTCCAATCTTAAGTTCAGTTCTCCACCTTTCCACATCAGTTTGTGGATTTTTTTTTAAGTCCTCATGAAAATTTATGCTAATACATACAAGTTGTATGTAATTTTCCCAATTATGCACATTTTTGAGAGCAATTTCCCTCAATATAATGTACTTTTGTATTCATGAATATATGTATTTTTGGCACATTTTACTCCAGTACATGCATTTTTGTACAAATTATTTGGCTGGAGAACTGCACTGAATAATTCAGAGGATTATGAAGAATGGCTGTGTTTTGGGTCTGGTTTTGTTTCAGAAAGTGTGAATTTGGTAGGTTCATCTTTAAATGTGAACTGAAACAAATTTCTCCCCCATCTCTAACACAGGGTAATAATATAAGTATACATTCAAGGTATCAGTTGTGGCTTATTTTCATGCTCAAACTGTTTTTCTACAGGCACATAATGTTCAAAACAATCTTCAGACTCTGCAGTTGAGGGTCTGCCCTTTCCTTAGTAGGCATCCTCTTCCTAAAAAATGTCAAAAACTGGTGCAAGGCTAGATGCATTAAAGAGACTGTAAGATCTAAACTCCCATTTATGCCATGTTGGAATCTAAATACATGAGATGATAGGAGATCCATAATGGAATCTCCCTCCCTTTTCTATGGCAAATGTGGGGAGATTCTGTTGCACTGCTTGTACAAGGTGTTAACCTTTTAAATCCTTTTATGTAAACGGTCCTGGCGATTTCTATTTGGAAAGAGTAGGAATGGGGAGGGGGGAAGGGTAACCCCCAGCCACCCCCAGTGTCATGGTCCTATATATCATGATCAATAGACCAGGAATAAATACAAAAGACAGCCCCAGAGAGAATACATCTCTCTGAGAATTCAAAAATACAATTAAACTATAATTATTTGTTGATAAATAAATAATAAAATGTCTACACTTGTGGAAATCAGAACAGCAGCATTTAAAACAAAAGACAAAGGGAAAGCAGGGCAACTGAAGGGGGAAATATTTCAACCCACTGTTTTCTTGTCCTCTCTGCTAATGCTAAAAGGTTCGTTCCTGTTGACCCATCACTCTCTGCAGCTGCATTTACCATTAAAAAAACAAAAACAAACCATGAGACAGCCAGTGGTGGCTCTCCCACCATCTCGTCTAGTTTGGCCCTTCGTCTGCTACGTCACATTTTAAGAATGTATTTATCGATGTAAAAAAAAATCTGTCCTACTCTTATAGTGTCTGTGCATCACTCACGGTGGTTTACAACAGTTGAAACCACAATACCAAATATATATATTAAAAAGTACAATGAAATACAACAAAATGCACAACATTAAAAAGACGTTCATAAAATAACAATGGCAGGGATCACAAGTAGAAAATAATGACTGTTGCAGATTATACTTAGCAGGCAAGTGTCTGCTGGAATAAAAATGTCTTTACCAGCTGGTGAAAAACATATATAGATGCCAAAATGATAGTGAGAAGAAAAAAAAACACTGACAAGCCTTTAGTGCAGGAGGTTTGTAGGAATGCTAATATATACAATTGCAGCACTTAGACAACACGGATAGGTAAGGTTCAGCAGCAACCACCCGTTGTATACTGGAATGCAACAAAGCTGGATGCAATGGTAAGGCCAAAGGTGTCATCATCAGTGCTGTACACATAATCATAATTCCCTCTATTTCTGATGTCCAGGCGATGAGACTACCTCTCATTAGCGCCAGCCAGTGTCAGGGATTATGGGAGTTGTAGTCCACAGCATCTGGAAGACACCGTGCTAGCTATGCACATGTTAAGTCATTTGCACGGTTCTTGCCTGTTGTACTTTTTTCTTTCCTTTTGGACATGTATTCCTTAAAAATGCTAAAAAAAAACCCTCACAAAAAAGGAAAAGTATTGTTGTAACCAACTTTTCCTTGCAGCACCACAATGTACATTAGAAGACATCACAGTGGTGTGCAGATAAGGAAGGGTGGGAGGAAACAATCCTTTTGAAAGAAACTTCTCAGTATAACATCTGACAACCCCCCCAAAAAAAACCCCTCTTTGAATACCTTACAATTTAACTATACAAAGTTGATAAGGAGACAGAAGCATCAATGAAGTTTTTCACTTATATGTTTCATGTTTGTTTGGAATGCTTTTTTTTTAATACAAAACCTCCTTGCCTCTCGAAAGAGCAAAAGAAGCCATGCTGAGCTCGCCTGAGGCTGAGACTGAAGTGCAAAGCTTTTGCGGGAGAAATACTTGGCAGCTCTGGTCTTTGATCCAACGTCACACATCTATTGTAGCATGATACAAATCGTTTCTATCCTAAGGCAGGAGAATAATGTAGCCTTAGGACGAGGCTCTGCCTTTTTCCTTACCTCTTTCTCTGGGAGATGAAGCCTTGCATGTTTCAAGGTGAAGCAGATTTCCCATGCTCATCATGCATTATGAAAGCCACGATGATGAAAGACCCCTTTAAACTATATTTGAAATGGGGTGTGTGTGAAGCAACGTGGATCAGATTTTTCTTCTATTTTTGTGCTCTGTAACACCTGAAGGATTTAACCAGTGGTTATCAATATCCAATCCACAGGGTTCCAGGGATGTACATTTATTTTTATTGCCTATACACGAGTATGTTTCTATCAAGGAATTATCTCCAGCACAATTTTTTTTGCAAAATTCCATTTACAAGATTACAGTGGATTTGGCTAGAGTTAGCGATTTCCAGTGCCTCACCTCAGAAAGGACACTGCAGAACTGGAAGAGGTTCAGAAAAGGGCAACCTAAATAATCAAGGGGTTGGAGCAATTCCCATATGAGAATTAGGGGATTTTAAGTTTAGGGAAAAGGAGAGTAAGAGGGGACGGAGAGCTTCGGCTATGGGGCGGTATACAAATACAATAAATAAATAAATAAATAAATTGTGCATGGCTTGGAGCAAGTGGATAGAGAAACGTTTTTCTCCTTCTCATAACACGAGAACTCATGGACATTCAGTGAAGCTGAATGTTGGAAGATTCAGGACAGACAAAAGAAAGTACTTCTTTATGCAGCATATAGTTAAACTATAGAATTTGCTCCCACAAGAGGCAGGGTTGGCCAACAACTTGGATGGCTTTAAAAGAGGATTAGACAAAATTCACAGAGGATAAGGCTAGCAATGGCTACTAACCCTGATGGCTATGTTCTCCCCTCCACTGTTGGATGCAGTATGCCTCTGAATACCAGTTCCTGGAATTGGAATTGTAGAGAGCTGTTACACTCAGGTCTTATCTGGTTGGCCGCCATGAGAAGATGGCCCTGGTCTGATCTAAGAGGTAAAGATAAAGGGCACTCTCACTGGAGCCCCTCGGGATTTCCTGGAAACCATGGCTTCCTGGGAACTGCACCTTAGTAATACTGGGCCCACCCATGTAGCCGGTCATGCTCTTGACCTTGTATTTGTCCTGGGAGAGGAGAGAAGTGGTCTGAAATTGGGAGTGGTTGATTCCACCCCTGTGTCATGGTCAGATCACTACCTGGTAAACACGGACTTCTCGATGCCATGCCCCCTCCGCAGGGGTGAAGGACCTATTAGAATGGTCTGCCCCAGGCACCTGATGGATCCGGATGGATTCCTGACTGCGCTAGGGGAATTGGAACCTGCTGAAGGTCACCTGGTCGAAACCCTGGTGAAGGAGTGGAATGATGGGATCACCAGGGCATTAGACCAGGTGGCTCTGAAACATCCTCTCCCCCTGAATAGAACTCAACTAGCACCATGGTATACACCGCGGTTGTGTAGCTTGAGACAGGAGGTGAGACGACTAGAGCGCCGGTGGCGGAAATCTCGCTCCGAAGATGTCCGGACACAGGTTAGAGCAGCAGTAGCTGCCTACCAAGTGGCAATAAAGGCAGGAAAGAAGGCTTTCTTTGCTGCCTCTATTGCATCTGCGGAGTGCTGTCCCAGGAGGCTGTTCCAGGTGGTCCGAAGCCTGGTCGGTCCAGTTGCTCAGGAACCCTTGGAACAGTCAAAGGCCTCCTGTGATATATTAGCAAAGCACTTCACTGACAAAATCGAACACTTACGGAGCTCGATCCCGTGCACCGTGGATACAGTGGATGAACCAGAGTTGGCCAGTTGCATGCCGGTAAGTTGGGATCGGTTTCAGCTTCTCCCTTTTGAGGATGTGGACAAGGTGCTTTCATCTGTGAAGCCTACCACTTGTCTAACTGATCCTTGCCCATCGTGGCTCCTTATGAGCTGCAGAGAGAAATTGGGCGAGGGGATCAAGGCAGTGGTAAACGCTTCCTTGAAAGAGGGTGTGATGCCATCAGCCTTCAAGGAGGCAATTGTAAAGCCCATCCTGAAGAAGTCCTCCTTTGATCCCCAAGTTTTCAATAACTTCCGCCCAATTTCGAACCTACCATTTTTGGGCAAGGTCATTGAGCGAGTGGTGGCCAACCAGTTGTCGACACACTTGGATGAAACGGATTACTTGGATCCATACCAATCGGGTTTCAGGACTGGTCACGGAACTGAAACAGCCTTCGTCGCTCTGGTTGATGATTTGAGGAGGGCATTAGATAGGGGAGAATTCACCTTTCTTGTCCTCCTCGATCTCTCAGCAGCTTTTGATACTGTCGACCACGGTATCCTTTTACATCGCCTGGAGGGATTGGGAATTGGAGGCACTGTATTACAGTGGTTCCGTTCCTTTCTCTCCGATAGGTACTAACAAGTAGCATTGGGGGAGGAGGTTTCAGACCCTTGGCCTCTCAATTGTGGTGTGCCACAGGGCTCTATCCTCTCTCCCATGCTATTTAATATTTATATGAAGCCGCTGGGGACAATCATCAGGAGATTTGGGCTGCAGTGTCACCAATATGCAGATGACACTCAGCTCTATCTTTCATTTAAATCTTCACCAGAGTTGGCTGTGGAGACCTTGTCCAAGTGCCTGGAATCCGTGAGTGGATGGATGGGAAGGAACAAGCTGAAGCTGAACCCCGATAAGACCGAGGTGCTACTTGTGGGGGACAAAAGAAGGTTGGGAGATGTTGACTTGAAGTTCAATGGGGTGAGTCTACCCCTGAAGGACCAGGTCCGCAGCCTTGGGGTTGTACTTGACTCCAGGCTGTCCATGGAGGCTCAGATTTCGGTGGTGAGCCGGGCAGCCTGGTATCAACTACACCTCATACGAAGGCTGCAACCCTACCTTCCTGTTCATCAGCTCCCCCTGGTAGTACACGCCCTGGTCACCTCTCGTTTGGACTACTGTAATGCGCTCTACGTGGGGTTACCCTTGAAAACGGTCCGGAAATTACAACTGATACAAAATGTGGCGGCTCGACTACTTACGAATAGTCGCCGCCAGGATCACATCACATCAGTGTTGTTCGATCTACACTGGCTTCCAGTTGTTTTCCGAGCCCAATTCAAGGTGTTGGTATTAACCTTTAAATCCCTATATGGTCTCGGCCCAGTTTATCTTACGGAGCGCCTTCAACGCCACCAATTATGCCGCCCGACAAGATCAGCCACTCAAGGCCTTCTCTCAATCCCGCCGACAAAAACAGCTAGATTGGCGGGTACAAGAGAGAGGGCATTCTCAGTGGCGGCCCCCACTCTCTGGAACTCCCTCCCACAAGATCTCCGGCATGCCTCTTCCCTAAATGTATTGCGTAAAGCCTTAAAGACCTGGCTCTTTCAACAGGCCTTTGGGATCTCCGGGGAGGGTTAATTACTGTGACTGAAATGCCTCCTACCCTGTTTTAATATTGTTGCTGCTGTATTATTCTCATACTGTTTTTTATTGTATTATTGTATTTTATCTCGTGTTTTAACTGTTTTGTACGTCGCCTAGAGTGGCCTTTGGCCAGATAGGCGACACAGAAATTAAATTTATTATTATTATTATTATTGTACAAGTTGGACCTGCAACAAAATGTTGCTGACTGGAGTGCTTCCTGTTCTAGTACTCCATTCCCTCTCTGTTTTCTGTTCTTCTCCCTTCCAATAGTTAGCCAGTATTCTACTGAATAGCCACTGAGGATGCTCACCTCTCATAGGGCTGTTTCCCCCCCTTCTTCTTACGGTCTTCCCCCTATATTTTTTTTAACATTTCTGCAATCCTTGGTGTTCCCCTGAGCTGCTGATACCTCCTTCTTGTGTATGGGTGGTGCTGGTTTGGCTACAGAAGGAACTGCACTCACGCCCTAAACACTGGAAATAGAGGGAAAGTTTTTTTATTTATTATACCACATTGTTCCTCCAAGAACTTAATGTGGTTTCACATATAATTTCCACATAGTTCTCTCATCTGGGCAGCTTATAAGACCAGATCTGTTTTCATCAGTGAAATGATGGTTTGTGCTTTCAAGCCATTCTGTGGGCCTTCTGTGCTCAGAACTGGCTCTCTTGAAATTAGCGTTAACTAAGTTAATAAGCCTACATTTCTCCACAATTCCATTTGCTTCTTTGTAAGCTAGATAATACTACAATGTCTAATGTGCAATCAGTTTTAATAGCTTCATATACTGGGGAAAAGAATAGGGAATCTACAAAATATTAGCAAAGAAAATTTCTCAGATCTTTTCATATCTTCTTTTTAAAGAAAGGTCCTGTTATTGTCATTCAGTGGCTGTTCAGGAGGTCTGGAGACCTAATCGTTTCAGGGGTGTAAAACGCTGTCTCATTCAGGAAGCAATAACTGAAGCAATGTAAAACCTGCTTCAGGACTCCAAATAGCCCCTTAAAGCAATCATCATTTCAATGGGTTATTGATTCCTGAGATAGTTAAAAGTGCTGCACACATTCTCAGACTTTAGCAACAAATCAACATAAAAGATGTCCAAACTTTTGATTATGAACAAACACTATATAGCCTAACAAGACAACTAATCTGCACTAAAGGCAATGGACTGTAACTAGCTTGAACATGGCAAAGCACAGCTTTTGTGGACATGTTCTGGATTGTTCCATAGGTATAAATGTACAAGTCTTCCAAGTGCCACACAGCTGAAGCCTATCATGTGACTTATGTTGTTGGCTTCATGTGTGTTTAAGCAGGCTGGCCAGCAAATACAATCTTTGTGTTAGATTCTAAATGGTAGAGTCCCTTCTATTTCTGCTGCAAGGTTCCTTGTGTTCGCAATGGAGTAGCCAAAACAGTTTCACCCCAGCACAAGAGTGAGCCAGTAGACTGGGGGTAACCCTTAGGTGTGGATATGCTAAAAAAAAGTTAGGAAAGACACATAAAGGAGTTCCCCCTCCCCCCCTCCAAACAACTCCATAAGTGATTCAGTGGTACAGAGAGGAGACACATAAATAGAAAATGGTAGAAAGAATAATCTTGTTGAATGAATAGGTAATTTCCTAGTTTACACTGAGAAGCTATTTTAAAATGTCGCCAGGGATGGAAGCTGCCCACCCAGGGACATCAGTTAAGAAATGAAAGATTTTAATGTTGTGGCTTGGATTCAGGACAAATGTACCACACACATATCCCAAATATGGATGGAACAAACAATGGGTTAAAGAGGGCTGTGTATGCTTAGTGGACATGGACTATTGACTGACTGTTCTCTCGCTCGCTCTTGCCCTGGAGCCATTTGAATGGAACCTGACCAGGTACACTCTTCACTGCAATATTTTGTGGCAAGACCCCACCTGCCTATTCTGATGGGCCTTCATTGACTCTTCTGCCTTTGCTCTAAGGCAGTGCTTCTTAAAACAGTCTTCAATAAGAAGCTGGCAGAATTTCTCCTCTTCTGAGGGATAGGGCTCTGCTTGGGTGTGGGAACTGGCAAAAACTGGCACTGTGTGTCTGGGTAGTGGCAGCTGCAGATATTTCCCCCTAAATCACAGCCCATGTGTCCTTTGGGTACCTCATGACCAGAGCTTGGAAGATTACTTTTAAAAAGTAATAAATTACAGTTACAGTTACATGGCCCAAAAAGTAGTAATTACTGTTACAATTACAATTGCTCTGAAAGTAACTGATTACTTTACTTTTCCTCCAAAGTAATCACTACAATTACATTTCAGTTACTTAAAAAAAAAGGTCTACAAGTTGCTGGCCTTGGCTGCTGCACATCTAAGTAGCCTAAAACAACATTAAAAATAAACAAACACATACAGAGGTAGTAGAATAATTATTTTTATTCATAAGATAGCAATGGTGGTTTCTCCGCTGGTAAGGGAGATGGGGAGGGAGGCTGAGGCCACTACTCAGATCTTTGCATGTCAAACTAAGTGCAACCCCCCCTCAGCCAGCCAGCATAATCTCTCTTACTTAACCACCTCCCACACCCTGCCCTGCCACCAACCAAGGGACACTCACTCAAGCACACATTTTCCCCTGAGATGCAAAAAAGTTAAAATACTGCAAATGCAGCACAGTAGCTGGAGAGGGTGGTGGAGGCCACTTTGTGTGCCAAGTGCAAACACAGTATTCACACACAGACACACGCTTTGTCATCTTTCACCTCCACAGTTCTTTATCTCCATTCTGCTGCTGCCTCCTTCTCCACCTTTATCCATGTTCTTGACCTCCGGATCCTTTTTCCCTCCACTCCATTCTTCACCACCACTATCCGTTTTTTTAAATAATTCTTTTCTCCACTCCACCCTGTCTCACTCTCCTCCTCTTCCCTCGTTGCTTCCCACCCATCCACAGAGCATGAGGAAAGAGTGATGCTGCACAGAAGCCCAGTTTGAGGCACATGATTTCCATCCACAAATCAGAGGAGCAGAAGACTTCCCCTGCTCCCCCCCCAAGTAATGCCCAAAAGTAATTCTGGAAACGTTACAATTACTCCACAAAAGTAGTAAAATTACTCCTAGTTCTATTACAATCAAAATGTAAAGGAATTACCCACTCATTACTCAAAAAAGTAATGAATTACTCGTAACTAGTTACTGCCAAGCTCTGCTCATGACCCTTAGTTTGCATTTTGCCTAATAACTGAGCTGGAAATGCCACATCCCTCAGCCTCCTTGGGGGCTCGGAAAGGCCAGTTTAGTCTTTTGAATGGGGGGAAAGCAGCATGTGTGCTTCCAGGAAAGCAAAAAGAGTAATTTGAATTGGGGCAGAGAGAGAGAGAGAGAGAGAGAGACAGACAGGCAGGCAGGCAGAGAAGATGTATTATTATTTTTTTCATGTGGGTTGGCAGAAACAACACTGGAACTCTGCATATTATTTCTGAATATTCAAATCTAAATTTGGAAGGAATCCAACTCTCCAAACGGAGAGTTCGTTGGTCCACCACCTTGTGTTCCTCTATTTTGGAATTTTTGTATAGTAATCTCCCGGTATCTATTAGACAAGCGATACTAGCATCCAACACAGATGCTGTGAAGCTATATCAATCAATTGTGCCCCTTATGAGACCTATGTTGACTTTGAACAAACAACTGCCGGTCACTGGGTTCTTGAAACATAGATGGTTTGACGGCGAATGCAAATTTGCAAAGTGTCATTTGACAAACTACGCCCGCTGTGCAACAAGATGTCCGGAAAAGTTTGAATGGGTGCATTTAGTTTATCTTCGCACCTCATATAAGCGATAACTAAAATTGAAGAAAGATTTATACACCAGATCCCAATGGCAACAGCTAGACCAGGCTGTGGGTAATAAGGATGAGCGTTCGTTCTGGGAACTGGTGGCTACAGGGATGCATACATCAAGCCCCCTAAATCCTTGGCAGATCCCTGCTACACTCTGGCATGCGCATTTCTGTAAGCTTTACGCAATCTCTACTAAGGCTTCAGTAGCTCCTTACCAACTGGCCCACCCTCTACCGACCTGGCCTCCAGTTTTGGCTTCTCAAATTAAATCTCTTATCTCTACCTTGAGGTTGGGCAAAGCCCCTGGAGAGGATATGCTCCCCCCCGAATTATTTAAACACTTCTTGGATTGGTGAGCACCTATCCTAGCCGAACTGTTTACTCAAGTTAATAATACTGGCATCTTCCCAGAGGGATGGAAGCAAAGTATTGTTGTGCCCATTTACAAAAAAGGGGAGAGGCTCGATCCCAACAACTATCGTCCTATTAGTCTTCTTGATACAGGCATTAAATTGTACTCTAAATACCTGTTAGCCAAAGTTGAAGAGTGGGAAGCCACTAATCAAATTATTTCCCCAGAACAAGCTGGCTTTCGCAAAGGCCAAGGTACTATGGACAACTGTTTAACCTTATATTACATTGCAAGGAAAAGCATGTTAGGCCCTATGAAGCATTTATATGTCGCCTTTGTGGACCTGGCGGCAGCCTTTGATTCTATCGATAGAGCAAGGCTGTGGACCAAATTAGCCAATACCAATATAGACAAGCGGCTTCTCTTCCTTATCAGAGAATTATACTCTGATAACACTGCTAGAGTCAGGGTGGGCCCTACAGGCTCTCTTACAGATCCTATCCCAGTCAATAAGGGAGTAAAGCAGGGCTGTCTACTGGCCCCAATTCTTTTTAATTTCTATCTTAATGAAATAACCTCTGTATTGGTGGGTCCTGAATTCCCCCCCCCTTGCCCTTGGAAATAGGAAAGTATCGCTACTTTTGTATGCCGATGATATGAGCCTATTATCCATTACCCAAATTGGCCTGAGGAGATTGCTTAAGAAATGTGGTGCATACTGTAAAAAAGAAAATCTCTTGATAAACTATTCTAAAACTAAAGTCATGGTCTTTGGCAAGAGGCCCCAAAATCTTTCCTGGTCTATAGATGGCCACCCAATAGAGCAATGCCATGCTTTTAAATATCTGGGCATATATTTTCAGGATAATCTTTCCTGGAGAAAACATATAGATTCCATCAAAATTACAGCTTTAAGATCATGTGGTGCTATTCTGAGTTTTTTCAGAACAGCTGGTGGTAATCTTGTCCTTCCTGCTTTAAAAATATTCATAAATAAAGTCCTTCCCCAGATTTTATATGGTGCACCCGTTTGGGGATGGGAAGGTTCTATTTTGCCCAGTCTTGAGGCAATCCAAAATAGTTTTTTAAGAAAGCTTTTGCGCCTCCCCCCAGGTACACTGGCGGCATTTCTGCGAGCAGAATTTGGCCTACCACAAATCAGTGCTCGGGTCCATTATGCTTTGTTCAACGATTGGGATTCAATAAAAAATGCACCTACCAAATTATCAAAGTTATGCCTTGAAGTGGCTCTAAGGGAAAGTTACTGGAGTACCAGAATAACGAGCCTATATCACTCGTACCACATAACACCATTGAGTCCAACTATCTCAAACCATGCTAAGTTGAAGGAAGTAATTTTTCAACATAGTAATTGGATGGATCGTTCGGCCATCAATAACTCCAAATTTTCTAGGTGGTTCAGAGAAATAAACTTGACCATCAGAGGGCAAGCTATCTGGCCTACTCCATTCCACCAAACGCATTAATTGCATTTACTGCCCTAAGATTTCAAACAATGCCGTCTGTGATTCTGCAAGGCCGATACAGCCGAGTCCCATGGGATCACCGTTTATATATCTGTGGTGCTGATGTGGTTGAAGATCTACCCCATTATTTGTTGGAGTGCCCAATATATTCCCACCCAAGACTTAAGTTTCTCGACGGTTTGTTGACAAGGCAGGAACCTTTACAAGAGATAATTGTACATCTTCTATCAGACCAGGACCACTTAGGGCTTATCCAAATGGAGTGGGATAATCCACGGTTTTCATATTCGGTTTGTCATCTGATAGTCCTCACTTTGCCTTTTAGTTCGCTCTTTCCCAATTAAAAAAAAATGCTTTTTTGCACCCGCACCTGCAGTGGTAAGACCCCTACATTCTTTTCACTTTTTCCAAGCTGCGCCTCTAAAACCTCCCCCTATCAACCAATTGGTCAGCAAAAAAATTACGTATGCTCCTCTCCCCCTTTGCAACGAAGCACAATATGGCTGTAAAGGAGTTCTTGCCTTGGAAGGAAAGGCTGCTGGTCGGTTTCACGCCTGCCTTCCCACAGAGAATGAAATTGACACCCTTTTCTTGTTTGCATTTGCGATATTACACTTAAACAAATGTATGCTTTTCTGCCTTTATTGATATCTAAGGAGATACACATGCTGGCAATGCACTTATTTCTCCAAAAAAGCAAGAAATGTGTCCCCCCTTCCTTCCCCCTTTCCTTCCCACGGAGAATGAAATTGACAAAGCTTTCCAGAGCAGGCTTGAAACCGACCAGAAGCTCTTTTCTTGTTTGTATTTGCGATATTACACTTAAATGAATGTATGCTTTTCTGATTTGAAGCAAAAACCCCAGCAAGTAGAATGAAATTGACAAGGCTTTCAGAGGCAGGCTGAAACCGACCACCCCCCCTTTCTCGCTTGCTGTGCATTGCAGATCTCACCCAGAGCGGCCGCCCAGTTTGCAGGCTGGCAAAAAATAAAATGCATCTGTGCAGTAGTTGCAGACCCCCCCAACACCCCACCATTGCGATGATTGCTTCAATTTTCCCGGGCTTATTCTCACACATGCGCAAAAGTGCAGTTACGTGATTGGCTGGAATGAGAAGAAGGGGCAGGGGAAACACCCAAGAACCGCCCATCAGCTGTAAAGTCCGAGGTATTGCAACTCCTGAAGGCACAGCGGATGATTCCCGATTTTAAACAGCAAATCGCATTTTTGCCGGCATTGCAAGGAGCGGATTTAACCCGCGAAAAGTCATTTGGACAACTGAAATATAATGAACACACATAGTGGGCGTGCCACACATTTTGCAGTCATCTGGATGAGCCCTTAGTTACCCATAGGTTTGCTCTCTTTGCCTTGGTGGCACAAAAGCTTCGGGCAAAGTATATCGCAGAACTGTCCACCAAACTTTAGGGGGCTGTATTATGGTCATTTGCTTTTTATTATATTTGCTGTTCATGGTCTTTGTTTTAATGTTGCTAATATTGTATATTGCAAAGGCTTATGGCTAGGCAATAAAATTTTATGGTATTTTGATGGACATTCTTTGCCTTTGTTGTCAGAAATACTCATGAGACTCTAGGGATGCTGCTGTTGCTTTGGGACAAACTCTGCCTAGCTTACTACCTGCCTAACTTGTATATTTGCACACAGGGCCTGCGCCAGGCATGCCGGGACCCTTGGGCACCAGCTTTCCCTGGGCTCCAATGCACACGCACATGCACACACATGAGTGTGCCCCACCTACCCACCTTTCCTGTCTTTTGCATCCCATTGAAAGCAATGCAGATGGGTGGCATGCACACTCAAATGTGCATTCTAATGCATATTTGAATGAATATCCAATTAAAGATCACAGTTCCTGATCTAGGAAATGATATACATGTGTAAGGCTGTTTACATGACTTGATGCCCTTCACTGGTTTGAGGCTTCAGCTTCTTTGCTGGTAATTTTAGATGTTATGTTAATGAAATAAGAATTCTTTCCCCTATAATTATCCTTTATATTATTTATATACTTAATCTCTCCCCCCGCCACCGCCACAACCATAAAACACACAAACAGCAACAGTGAGCAAAGTAAGAAAAATAAATAAAAGAAAACAGGACATTAACCAAAGAGAATCCAGAAATATCCCTTCTCTACTCTGCCATTCTCTGTACATACTAAGGGCGTGGGAGATGGAAGATGAGGGCAAATGGACAGATTCCACTGCCTCATTGACATGGAACCACCAGTCAACACTGATTCATGGCTCTACCCACTTTTGCCTCTGGCTCCACCCATCTCTGGTATGTAGCCTCCAGAATGTCATGGCTTGAGGGATGACAAAGGGTTTCCAACCCCTCTTCTAGTTACTACCTGCTTTGTTGCCCCTTTGGCAAGCCAGCTGCCAGGTCCCATTCACATTCCCTGAGCATCCCGATGGTTGTACCCTTGCTTGGAAGGCTTCTCATACAGTAGACTGCAGCACTTCTTCTTTTTTTATGTGCCTGAAGACCAAGCTATATATGACCCATGGGTGTGTCTCTCTCCACTGGCAGGACATGATATTTATAATTCTACCCTTCTTTTGGACTCACCGCAGCTCACAACAAGATAATTTCAAAATCGATAGCAAAATATATATATAATCAACCAACCAACCAACCAACCAAAAAGTATTGCTTAACTTTTTTCCCCTCCAGCCATGTGCCTGCTGTATATCTCCCCTGCCCACTCACAAATTGCTCTTCTGGATGCAGGAGAAATTGGGGTACAAAAGCATATTGACAAGAGAGGCATCTAGTTCGGCCCTGACTGAGACGTTGTGTTCAAATGAGGAGACTACACTAATACACCAGCCTGGAATATTCATTAGCCTCAGGATCTGCAGTCCCTTCGTGGTATGAATAATATAGGAACGGCCAAAAAGAGTCTTCCCTACAGTTTTTTCCTGGCTAAAAAATCTCCTTTTGAGGTTTTAAAAGAGCATTTTCCAATAGTGCAATGAATGGGTCTCTATGTTCTTTTTTTACAGCAAGCAAGGAAGAAGTAGCAGGCAGTCCCAGTTGATTTATACATTGCCTCAGACAAGATTATATATATATAAAAGAAAAAGACCAAAGACCTCCAGAAATGCACACCATATCGGCTCTTTCAATGCTTCACCAGAGCACAGAGAGCTACAATTCTCTGAAAATGTTCATTTCTGAAACAAGACACCTGAAGCCTAGTTTCTAGTACTAGAGCTGTCCAGAGTCCCCATGATCTGTCTCGGGGTCCCAATTCGGGGTTTCTGGATTGAGCAGACATGCCCTGTGCCAACCTGGGGCCAACCACCCCAGATTAAGTCCTGGTGCTATCATTTAACTGGCATTTAAAAAACCCAATAAAACATAGTTTTGGAAGGGAAGGAGAAGGCACTACGGGCCCATCCATACAACTGTATAATCCACAATGTTATAGCTTTGTGTCCTCATTAATTCACTGTTGTCCATATGACGTTGCGAGCTAGTATGGATTTTCGCATTCAAAAATCCACATTAAAAATACAGTCGAAAAACCAATATAATTTCCTGTATCAATAATCAATTGCATTAACATCCGTTCTCTTGGATGCAATGTCAGGGACTTTCCTTCAATAGGCAGTCCATGGACATTCCTCCATCATATGCCAAGCCCCTGTCTCCTTCCCCCCAATAGCCAGTTGCATTTCTGGTACAGTAGGGCCCTGCTTACCGGCGTTCCGTTTTGCGGTGTTCTGCTCATGCGGCGGCTTTAAATTTGGGGAAATTCCCCTTTTTAAAGCCGATTTTGCGCTTTTATGGCGTTTTGCGACATTTTTGCATCATTTTTGCGCAATGTGGCCCATTATAGTCAATGGGTTCCACTTTACGGCGATTTCTGCTTTACGGCGGGGGGCTGGTCCCTAACCCGCCGTATTAGCGGGGCCCTACTGTACTGAAGTTGGATCCACCCTCTGTCCATGCCTCCTTCTCGTTTCTTACAGTTCATTTCTGCTTCTGGTACTGAACTGGAATACTTCCTCCTTCTGAATTCAATAACTGTATCGCACTGGGTTTTTGTTTTTTTTTAAATACTATTTTGCGATCAAACGTAAAATCAAATGCTTAATGAATAATATTTCCAGTTAAAGCTATTTTGCAATATTACGCAAACAATTCATTAAAAACATGAAGTTTAAAGGAGGACTTTTTAACTGAGCTTCCTTGGGCTGATGGGGGTAAAGGGGGGGAGAGGAGCAAGCTCTAGTACTTTACTGTGGCATTGATCTTGCAGCCGATGCAGCAGCAGGCAAAGCCTCTTTTTGCTGCCCAACAGCTGAAGGGAGGAGGAGCCAAATTTACCAATGATAAAGTCATGATAAAGTTATGGGACAAAGTCTGAGTGGATTTCCTTTTATCGTTTCCTCAGAACCTTCATTAGGAAAGCTCTTTAATAAGAACATACCCCCTCATTAGCTATTTCAGCTAATGATTTTGACATCTTTGGGATGAGAGACACGTTCTAATTATTTGATGACGGAGAGATCCTGTATTCTTCCTTTGAACCTAGACCTAGAACCTAGAACCTTGCTTTTTATACTATTCACACTTAGATCCAACCAAGTTCCACCTATTATTTCCCCTTTGTCAATCTTTTGTCCTCCCTCACAAGCCTCCTTTCAACATCTTATCTCTAGGCATTCCATTGTCCACCTAGTCAAACTTATTCTCATCCTTCTCACACAAGCTCAGCTACCTGTGATTTCTTACCCAGTGTTGTCCTCCATTTCTGAGGCAGGCAGACTACCCTGTGTGTGTGTGGCTTTGAGTTTGGTCTCAGCTAAAAAAAACTCCTAATAAACTAAGCCTGAAGTTCTCTGAAACATCCTTTGTATGTTTTCTGTCCTCATGGAGACAAGATGTTTACATGGTGACATATGAGGCAGGATTCCATAGCAGAGAATACATTGTTGAGTGGAAAGAGAATCTTGGTTGCTGAAGAAGGCGGCTTTACAGGGAGCACAAGTCGCTTATCCAGTGGGGAAGAGAATGAGACAATGTGAATGGAATGAATATTTAGAGCAGGGCAGTGGCATTTCTTTTCTGATGGAGATTCACATGGAGGACTTCCATGCACTATACTACATGTAATGTTGGCATGTGAGACCCCACCATACATTAAAGCACATGTGCCAGTACTATTTTTTAGCAATGTCAGTACAGAGAACCTGGTATTGAAAAATAGCTCTTTGATGTGTGTATGTGTGTGTGTGTTTAGTAGCATGGTACTTGTATAAACCTTACTTGAAATTAAACTTTTTGATATGTTCCTCTAGGCTTAGTGGAGGCTCACATGCCCGCACTATGCAAGGTACATGGGTAAAATGTGATTGCGTGTGTGGTAGATTTGCACATTAACAGCAATTTGCTGTTCTTGTGCTGTTCTTTCTAAGCTTCATGTAATGTATGGGGTTAACTGTGATTTTGCTAAAATGGGATTCAAGCAAGCATTCAAATTGAACTTTTTTCTAGTGGCACATGAATAAATCATATGCTTGCTTACTTAAATTTTGAGAAACCAGTGTGTAAATAATGATGTGCATTTAAATCCGCTTATAGTCAGTCAACCACAGAGGCATACAGAGCCCAGTATGAGCAATGTTTGTTATCCAGGGAACCCTCTTCAGCTTCCGATAAGGATCTCGAGTGCTCCATGATAGTGAGCTTTTGTAGCCTGGGGCCTTTGTGCCACTTGCTGCCTAAGGCAGTCTCTTTCATCTTCATTCATCACAGCATTCAGTAATTGATCAGACGAACATTCATACCAAACATACTGATTGGATATTAATATTAAAAATTATACCAACTTCTTCAAGAGGTTTCCCTCCATATCTCCTAAGTCCGGGGGTGGGAAAATCTAGGTCTGGAGGCCAAATGCAGCCCCCCCCCGGCCCTATCTATCTGGCCTTTGGGACTAATCCCAGGGTAAACCCCTTATCAGCCATGCACGGTCCTTGAGGGTTTTTGTCTTCCTAGAATGTGATATCCGATAAAGCTGTGATAATTGAACTCAGATTCACTAATAGTCAAAAAACCTTGCGGTTTAAGAATGTACCTACAGCCAACTGATATTTCTATCAAACTTTAAAAAGCAGAGAATTGGGCAGCTATAGTGAATGTACCAGGGGAGCAGGAGACCTGACCTCCTCTCTGAGATATTGTACTGCCCTGCAAATTTGTCAAAATGCAAACACCATTTGGGTTGGTCTTTCACAGTCTAATCCACTCCCTGTGTAGCTTGGAAGAATTTGGTAACATGTACCTCTGAGCATATGGTGAGTAGGGGCAATACCTGCCATCTCCAAAGATGGAGAATTATATTTTTGTATGTTTGTTGGTGCTCTTCTTACTTTGCTTCTTTTCTGTGTTACTACTGTTTCTACAGAGAATCTAATCTAGAAAATTATATTTCTCTCATTAATCATACTAGAAATCTGTGTCAAATTAATTCTTATTAATTTCAAAGCATTTTTATTGGTCAATGTCATATGATGGTGAATACAGCCTTTTGTGTTTCAAATTGGAGGTTATGTTGCAGTCGAGGGGCGAAATAAGACACAGAGACATCAGCTTGGGTTGAACAAGGGCCACTTTATTAAATTACAGCAAACCAAACCCAATTTAAAGTGACCTGCAGAGGGAAACCTAGGTGCGGGAACTGTCTATAAGCAAGTAGCTTGCCACACAGCTCTGGGCGACCAGCCCCTGCTGGGGCAAGGGCAAGCCCATCTGCTTACCCTTTACCCCGGCCACACCTTGTAGGTGAGTAGGGGGGCCTTCCCACGTCATCCCCACCCGGGGCCGTATAACCCCTGGGTAGATGAGGATAAGTTGGCCCCAGAAGCAGCCCATATCCTGCCCTCGAGCCGTAAAGCCCTGACAGACAGGCCTCCGGAACCGCCAATCACCTCCAAAGGTGCCTAAGGGGGCCACCTAGCTGTCCTTACCTATTTCCCTTCCCGCACCTTCCCGCACCAGTGCAAGATGCATAGCCCGGTAGGGCATTAACCTGTCTAATACATTCAAGTTAGCCAAATAAGCCAAAACCACCTATTAAACACAACGCCCCCTAACCCAATTCCGTCCCACTCCCATGGTGTGGAGCAGGCAAAAAACCTGCCCGCCAACGAGGGTGGGCAGGATAAAAATTCCTACTTGGCCCCGAAGCAACCCCTAGGCACACCATAAAAGAGGGAGGGTGGGGTGGGCGTCACGCTGGCAAAGAGGAAGGTAGGAGGGGCGGCTGGACTTAAATAAGCCCCAAAGCCCTGCCCCTCCACACTGCACGTTGCACGCACACAATAGGTGCGACGCGCGATGTTGCCCCAAACAAAGATGGAGGCGGCAGCTTCGCCCCCATCTGCAACCTTGCCCCACTCGTCAGCTGCGCGGCGAGCGGGGCATCATTTCTATTTCTATTTTGGGTGCATTAACAGTTGAATCTGAAACTGAATCTGAAAGGAGGAAGGTGAAAGAAACCCAGCAGAACTTACACCTTGCTGCTGTTGGCCTCCTGCAAAACTCCATCTGCAGGCTTCCTCGGGTGTCAACTGCTACCCCCTGCAAGGCCTGGGTGCCAGCTGAATCAGATGGGGCTAACAAGGGAGAAGACAACTGCCAGAGGGTGGGAAGAGAGCTCCCCTTCAAAAGAGCCACCTCTAGCCAAGGTTCCTCCCCTCAGTGTCAGGCTTCTTTTAACATGTGCCAGGGTAGGAGTAGTCGGGGGCCTGCCATTGAGGTAATATTGGACAGGGGACATAATAGTGGTGGGAGGCAGACTGCCTGTTACAGGGGAAGGGATATAAGACATATTCATGCTTGCATCCCTTCTGGTCTCCCTTCCAACCCTCGAGACACTGGTAGCTATTCTGGGAACTCCCTGGATCTTACTGTCCTGCTGATGAATGCAAGGTGAGTGACTAACAAAACCACATTAATTCAGGACTTAATCCTAGATGAATGCGCTGACCTTGCTTGTATTACCAAAACCTGGCTAAATGACCAAGGTGAAGTAGGTCTCTCCCAGCTCTGCCCACCAGGTTTTGTGGCACTCCAGCAGCCTAGATCCAGGGGACGGGGAGGTGGGGTCACAATTGTCTGCAGGGAATCTATCTCCCCTGTCAGGTACCCTGTCCCGAGGTTAGCCACATGCATTAGTCCAGATGATATTAGAGACAGCCCCATGGTTGTCATGGCAGCCATGAAGTCCTGAGCTGGATCTGTGAGTCTAACCTCGGCATGTATGTTGAAGTCACCCAGGACCATCAACTGCCCTCAAGGATCGGTATTGGGACCTGTACTTTTCAACTTGTTCATTAATGACCTAGAATTAGGAGTGAGCAGTGAAGTGGCCAAGTTTGCTGACGACACTAAATTGTTCAGGGTTGTTAAAACAAAAAGGGATTGCGAAGAGCTCCAAAAAGAACTCTCCAAACTGAGTGAATGGGCGGAAAAATGGCAAATGCAATTCAATATAAACAAGTGTAAAATTATGCCTATTGGAGCAAAAAATCTTAATTTCACATATACGCTCATGGGGTCTGAACTGGCGGTGACCGACCAGGAGAGAGACCTCGGGGTTGTAGTGGACAGCACGATGAAAATGTCGACCCAGTGTGCGGCAGCTGTGAAAAAGGCAAATTCCATGCTAGCAATAATTAGGAAAGGTATTGAAAATAAAACAGCTGATATCATAATGCCGTTGTATAAATCTATGGTGCGGCCGCATTTGGAATACTGTGTGCAGTTCTGGTCGCCTCATCTCAAAAAGGATATTATAGAGTTGGAAAAGGTTCAGAAGAGGGCAACCAGAATGATCAAGGGGATGGAGCGACTCCCTTACGAGGAAAGGTTGCAGCATTTGGGGCTTTTTAGTTTAGAGAAAAGGCGGGTCAGAGGAGACATGATAGAAGTGTATAAAATTATGCATGGCATTGAGAAAGTGGATAGAGAAAAGTTCTTCTCCCTCTCTCATAATACTAGAACTCGTGGACATTCAAAGAAGCTGAATGTTGGAAGATTCAGGACAGACAAAAGGAAGTACTTCTTTACTCAGCGCATAGTTAAACTATGGAATTTGCTCCCACAAGATGCAGTAATGGCCACCAGCTTGGATGGCTTTAAAAGAAGATTAGACAAATTCATGGAGGACAGGGCTATCAATGGCTACTAGCCATGATGGCTGTGCTCTGCCACCCTAGTCAGAGGCAGCATGCTTCTGAAAACCAGTTGCCGGAAGCCTCAGGAGGGGAGAGTGTTCTTGCACTCGGGTCCTGCTTGCGGGCTTCCCCCAGGCACCTGGTTGGCCACTGTGAGAACAGGATGCTGGACTAGATGGGCCACTGGCCTGATCCAGCAGGCTCTTCTTATGTTCTTATGTTCTTATGTTAACACCAACGCCAAGACCAGCTCCACCAGCTTAGGGAGGGAGACTGTTGGGCAGCAGGGTGGACAGTACACCAACAGAATCCCCACTCTGTCTCCTTGACCCAATGCCAGGCACACATATTCAAAGCTGGAGGTGTTAGGGACAGGGGAGAGTAGAGGGAAGGAAGAATGGGGAGAGGGGAGCAGAAAAAATGGGAATGGAAGGGGGATTGGAAGGAGGGGATTGGAAGGTGAGTGAGGAGGGGTGAAGGAAGGGGAGGGAAGGGGCAAAATGGTGGTGATGGGAGGGAGGAGGAGGGGAGGGCAGGTTTGATCGTTTGCATGCTTATTGAGTTCAGTGGGATTTACTCCTGTGCAATCATGCTTGAAAATGAAATGGACTGCCTTCAAGTCAAGTCCAACTTATGGCGACCCTATGAATAGGGTTTTCATGTTAAGAGGTATTCTGGCAGTTAGTTCTTACTGAGCATGCCCAACATTATCATTGAGTTCAATACAAAATTTCTTAAATTAATTAAAAATCAGTCAGGCATGCATTTTTTTAAACGTTTAAACTGCAGAAGATGAAGGTCAGAGTATCAGTAGTAGGATTACAGGGACTTTCTGAACATGGATTTTTTAAAATTAATTTCAACAGATTATGAGAACTCTGACAAAAAAAGTCCAAAAGGGGTCTGGTTTCTCTCTCTCTCTTTTTGTACTTTGAACCCTCAATACTCTCTGACTGTTTTGTATATCGCCATGAAAATTGAGAGGGTTGTTAAGCAAGAGTTTCTGAGTACAGGACTATACATTTTGTAAGGTTTTGTTTTGAAATGAGCTTATGGGAAGCATCAGAATGGCATGGGGGTATTTTAACATTGCGGAATGCAAAAAATCCCTGCTCACTATAGTATACAGCCACTCTTGTGGCTGTATAATAATGCTTCATGCTTGCCTGGATGGAGGGGAAAGAAGGGTGTGTCACTCTGTGTAAAACTAGACTGCTGTAGAAAGGTAAAAATTACATTAATTGTTCCACCCATTTTTGCCTCTGGACCTGCCCACAGCTTGCATGTTGCTCCTGAAAGGTTTCCAAGAAGGGAATGTGGCCCTCCATTTGGAAAAGGTTCTCCACCCATGCCTAAGTCCAACCTACTTAAAATCCTATCTCTAGTTTTGTCATTCCATGATTCCCCAGTGGACAAATCCCAAGGGGGGCTTTGGGGAAGAAATCCTTTCAAATCTCTGTGGAGCTCAATTTATTGACTAGGCAAACCAGATCCTCTTCTTTCAATTCCACCTCATATAAATAGTTCATGTGATCCTTCTGATTTCTATCCTTTGCTTTCTTGGTTTTACATCATTCTTGAACACAAGTGATTGAAGTTGAGATAATATTCTATGCAGTGACACACACTTCTCAAATTGCACATCTTAAACTGCATTTGTCACTTGGAATCATGTTGTAAGCCAACCAAGATCAGCAGATATTTCTTGTTTGGATATTTCTAGCATATGAATCCTTAGCTGATAGCAACAAAAGTTTGAGTTCCCCAAACATCTTCCATTTGTAATTCAAGGAGATTCTCAGACAATCACATGGATCAGATTTGAAGGGAGCCAGCCCACTGTGTGAAGATTCCGAGGCAGTTTAGGATGGAATGAAAAGGGCACGTGAAGAATAAAAGAATTTGGAGCTTAAAAAGAAATTGACAAGTAAGGAAAATCCTGCATTTGGATAATTTCTGAGGACTAACTAATAGATTTTTGTTTGGAGGAGTGTGTCTATGCTGTTGCCCTTGTATTGTAATTTGGATCCTCCCAATGCCATATAGGAGTCTTTGCTACGACTTAGACTTCAGCATATGCTATCGTAAGTCAGATAGAGAATGGAATGTTGGTTTATATTATCATCAGTGTTCTGATAGTGTCTGAATTGTTTTTGCCATTGATTTAGTGACCTTTCTTCCCTCTTATTCCTAGAATCCCTTTGTAGCATCATATCCTTCCTTTGTAAAACATCTGTCATAAGAGCCTGGCTACATGCTACATTCACCGCAGTTCCGAAAACAACAGAGTCTCGTGGCATCTTAAAGATTAACAAACTTACTATGGCATAAGTTTTTGTGCACCAGGCTTTTTGGTTTTGCTGCAGCAAACTAGCATGGCTGCCCCCCTTGAAACTGTCACCATTCCAAAAGTGCCCTCCTGTTAGTCAGTCAGCACTCAAGGAAGGCTTGGTGGTGTTCATCTTGATGTCATGCTGAGAAGGAGGAACAGCTGCTGGCCTGTGAGCTTTTGTCTCCTGCTATCTTGTACAGTTAATTTCCCCCATTTCTCAATTGTTAGGGGAAATGAGCAGAGTAAGATAAGAGATAGGCCAGCAGCCTTTCCTTCTCTCTCAAGTGTGACACCAAGGCAAACACCTCCAAGCTTTCTGCAAGAGCTGACTGTTCCGAGGGCACCTTCAGAATTCTCAGTGGTCAAAGCCTGTTGACTTTTCATGTGATAAATGTCATTGTTTAGCCAGGCTGTTCTGTTGTTAGTAGAGGTTCCACATCATTAGAATTGAGAAAGTATAGAAGTGGGGTGGTCTGGGGAAGAGAGTCGAGATACTCAAGAGAGAGAGAGAAATGAACTAGCAAGACTCCAGGTAGCTGAAACTCAGCATGTAAATAGTGGAACATCTGGTAAGATTCCTGCAACTGCACCTTTCCATTAGAATTTTAATTATTTTACTCCTATTTATAAAGCCACCCTATTCCTCCTGCAGAATGTCCAGTTTTTCTTTTTTTATTTTGAGAAAGGAGTCTCGAAAAGGGACTTGGTCAGTTTTCACTACATGTCAGTCTTGATTGATTGTCGAGTTGCCAGGTTCCATTAAAAGTGAGACACTATTTAGAAAGTGGAACCATATAACTACAGCTTCCTGGTCTTTTAGAAAGTGTGGTGCAGCTAAGTGCAGACAGAATGCACTAGAAGGTGGGATTCTTTTTCTCTGATTAAAGGACGGTGTCCAAATTTGTAACTACAAAGCTCACTCATTGATATGGTTGTCAGGTAGCAACCTGCCCCCCCCATTTTCTCTTGAATGTTAACAGTGCAGCAGGTCTCCCTCCCTCCTCACCTGTCACCTGGCATCAGTGCCTCCGGGGAGAGATGAGAAGCAGAGTTCATTCCATCAGCTTTGCTACAAGACCAACTCCATCAGACACCTTCTACATCTGAACTGTTCCTATGCTACCTGGTCATTTAAAAATGACCATTTAAGTATTGGTGCCTATTCGCTTTTTACCTTTTTCTTCCCTGTCCCTTTTCCCTTGTGTGTCATGGTGTTTTTTTTTTAATTATAAACCCATGGGCAGAAGCTGTCTTGTTTTAATTAATTGAAATCACTCTGGCAGCCATTTTGGTTGAAGAGGGAGGAACAAATACTATAAATAATGATGACAATGAAATGCCATTGCTGGCCTTCTGGCTCATTCTTTTCCTGGTCCATCTGCATTCCCTTCTCCCCTACCTACAGCTAGCTGGGGAGGAAAGTGAGTAGATGGATTGGGGGAAGGAATGAGAGGCATATGTGCAGCTGAAGGCAATTTTCTCCTACATTGTTAAGGGAGGAGGTAAACTTTCACTTTCCAAATTACAACCGGACTATCTTCTCGATAAGCGGTCCTTGGATTTGGACACTAATCAGTGAGAGGAATCCCATCCCATCATCCTGGTGTTGCTTATCCACCCAGCTGTGGCACATTTCATCAAAGATCAGGAAAGTTTCCACTTTCTAGTGAGTGTTTCACTTTTACTCCAGAAAGATTATCTTGTTTGACCCTGGATACACGCAGACAGATTGCATTCCGCTTGTTTGGTACTGACCTTTGTACACTGCAGCTGTTCTACCCGGGTTAGTCGAACTGTAAACAACGGAGAGCATGGATGGTTCTCCAAATTACAGAATAATGAAAAGGTCAAAGTCTTTTACAGACTGTCTTGCATTTCTCCAGCCACAAGGTATTAAACAACACAATACTATGCCTTGTTTGGGTGTCTTGAGGTTTTAATGAGAGCAGAAAATGCCTCTGCATGAATCTGTGCTTCTGACAGAGATTGTAATGAGAAGAGCAAATGGTGATAAATTCGTGGCTCTTCTTTTTTGGTTCTGGTCATGTGGCATGTTTTGCTTGTCATGCGAGGAGGAAAGCAGTTACATGGAAAAGTTGCTGCAAATATGCCATTCTTTTTGTGAGGTGATTATAAAATTTGGTAACTAGTTTACTCCAAAGAATAGGTTTTCAGATCACAGAAAGCTTGCCATTTAAGCTGGTCTCATGGACTTTATGAGGCATTGTTAGACAGGCCAGTAATTAGTTTTACTAGTCAATATTGCAGGCACCCTGGGTTCTGTACTGAAGATCACTAATGGGATTTCAGACACACCTAGCTGTATAGTGAAAAAGAGGAGAAAATCATTATATCATGCTTGCTATCTCTTTTCATGCTCAGGATGGTTGAGAAATGGTTTGTTAGGTTAAAAAAAGATCTTGATTATAAGTCCCCTGCATATTAAAACTTTTTTTAAAAGCACACAGAAGAATTCCACATGAATGAGACCACCAAGTTCTAAGTGGTTTGGTGTTTGACCGGGGCCTGTCCAAGACTTTGGCCCATGAGGCAGCTCTCTCATTAGTTAACATTAGGCTCTTGTGCAGCTCCTATTGATTTGACAGGACAACATCCTGGTGGTGACTGGTGAGGTCTGTCTGTTTCCCATTCTGGTAATCTTAATAGCACCCAAAATCTGCCATCAGGCCACTTCTGTTTTGTATTCATTGCTTCCTGGAATACCACTGAGGAGCAATCCAGCAATCAGGCACAAGGATCTAGTTTTGTCTTAGAAAAAGACAGACTGGAGTTGGTAAATTCAAATCGGCAGAGTGTGTTCATTCATTTCAAATCAGCTCATGAAACCTTGTGATGTAAGACAAAAAACATTCTTGCAACCTTTTCGTATGTAGAAAATGCATCACTCTATCATTCAGCCTCTAAATGTTTTTAAACAATGATGGCAATCCATTCTACCTGAAGAACTTTTGTGTTAAGGCAGAAGGGCCTTATTTTGTTTTCCTCATAGGAAGTTTGTGTTTCAGTGAAATGTTCAGAAATGGGTTTTTTATATCAAACCACAGGGAAAATAGTTCAAGAAGAAGATCCAATGATGAAAGTCTGCCACCTTATTACTTTTGGACTGTGAAATAGAGTCATTTCAGGTGCACACAAAAATGTGGAGTAAACAGGGCAATAGATTTACTCTTTGAATACAACATTTTTATAAAAGCTATTTTAAACTGGAAGAAGATTCTAGTAGGGGTCCTGACAACATGTGACCGGTTAGGCCAAATACAACCCACTTGTTATGTACTTTAGTCTAACTAGGTATTTGACAACCCCCAATCAGCCTTTGGGTCTCCTGCCTTCTTGGAGAAAACAAACAGTTCAGTTCTACATATACTTAAAGACCAAAGCAACTCCTTTGCCCCAAGAGATTGTTTCACACTAAGGGAACATCACCAAATCCTCAATTACCTACAACAGATACTCCCCATCATATAACATCAAATCACCATCAAAATGATCACTTATTTATTATTTAGTACCAGGGCAGGATGTTTTACCACAGGGAAGCCATTTTCTATACCATCCCAATGGCCTCCAAAACATGTGTTCTGTCTCAAACTGTATTTCTATCAATGATTATACGGGTCTATACAGTTATATCCCCAAGTTTTGAATAACTTTCGCCCAATTTCGAACCTACCATTCCTGGGCAAGATCATTGAGCGAGTGGTGGCTAATCAGTTGTCGACACACTTGGATGAAACGGATTATTTGGATCCATACCAATCGGGTTTCAGGACTGGACATGGAACTGAAACAGCATTGGCCGCTCTAGTTGATGATATGAGGAGGGCATTAGATAGGGGAGAATTCACCTTTCTTGTCCTCCTCGATCTCTCAGCGGCTTTTGATACTGTCGACCACAGTATCCTTTTACATCGCATGGAGGAATCGGGAATAGGAGGCACTGTACTACGGTGGTTCCATTCCTTTCTTTCCGACAGGCATCAACAGGTAGCATTGGGGGAGGAGGTTTCAGACCCTTGGCCTCTCAATTGTGGTGTGCCACAGGGCTCTATCCTCTCTCCCATGCTATTTAATATCTATATGAAGCCGCTGGGGACAATCATCAGGAGATTTGGGCTGCAGTGTCACCAATATGCGGATGACACTCAGCTCTATCTCTTGTTTAAATCTTCACCAGAGTCTGCTGTGGAGACCATGTCCAAGTGCCTGGAATCCTTGAGTGGATGGATGGGAAGGAACAGGCTGAAGTTGAATCCTGATAAGACTGAGGTGCTACTCGTGGGAGACAAGGGAAGGCTGGGAGATGTTGACCTGGTGTTCGACGGGGTGAAATTGCCCCTGAAGAACCAGGTCCGCAGCCTTGGGGTTGTTCTTGATTCCAAGCTGTCCATGGAGGCTCAGATTTCAGAAGTGAGCCGGGCAGCTTGGTATCAATTACACCTCATTCGTAGACTGCAGCCCTACCTTCCTGCTCATCAGCTCCCACTGTTGGTACATGCCCTGGTCACCTCTCGGTTGGATTACTGTAATGCACTGTACGTGGGGTTACCCTTGAAAACGGTCCAGAAATTACAACTTATACAAAATGCTGCGGCTCGACTACTTACAAACTGTCGCCGCCGGGAACACATCACCCCAGTGTTGTTCGACCTACACTGGCTCCCAGTTATTTTCCGGGCCCAATTCAAGGTGTTGGTATTAACCTTTAAATCCCTATACGGTCTCGGCCCAGTTTATCTGATGGAGCGCCTCCAGCGCCACCAACCATGCCGCCCAACAAGATCAGCCACACAGGACCTTCTCTCAATCCCGCCAACTAAAACAGCTAGGTTGGCGGGGACAAGAGAGAGGGCATTTTCAGTGGCGGCCCCCACTCTCTGGAACTCCCTCCCATATGACCTTCGACATGCCCCTTCCCTGAATGTATTCTGCCAAGCTTTGAAGACCTGGCTCTTCAGACAGGCCTTTGGGACTTACGGGGAGGGTTAAATTTTTACGACCAATAGCCTACTACTCTGTACTGGAACTGTTTTATTGTTTTATTGTTATATTGTATTTTATGATGTATTTTATTATGATGTAATGTATTGCTGTTAAATTGTACGTCGCCTAGAGTGGCCATTGGCCAGATAGGTGACCCACAAATTAAATTAAATTATTATTATTATTATTATTATTATTATTATTATTATATTGCCGGAGTGAAGGTGGTGAAGAGCTGAATAATGTGTGTGTGTTTAAGAAAAGTATTTGCTTTTCAAACTGAGCAAGATGAGATGAAGTCATAATTCCTTACAATAAGGCTAGCTTCAATGAAACACAGTGATAGAGCTGATATGTACTGTTAGCTTGTGTAGAGTTGTACAGATCTCAGTATTATATAGCCATGAGAGTGCCTATATACTATAACCAGCATGGATATTTTGTGTTCCGCAATGTTAAACTGAAAATACCCCCATGCCATTCTGCTGCTCCCCATAAGCTCATTTCAAAACAAAACCTTACCAAACGTATAGTCCTGAATGCTTGCTTAACAACCATCTAAATTTTCATGGCAATACACAAAACAGTCAGAGAGAACCAAGAGTTCAAAGTGTAAAACAAGAAAAAAAACTCTAGACCCCGTTGAACTTTTTCTGTCAGTGGTCTCTTAATTTGTTGAAATTAATTAAAAATCAGCCTTGTTCACAGAGTACCTGAAATCCTGTTATTGACTTTGCCCCATATACTGACCATATTCTGCAGTTTAAAAGTTTAAAACATGCATGGCTGATTTTTAATTAATTTAAGAAATTTAACATTGGAGTCTATGATAAGCACAGGCATGCTCAGTAAGAACCAAGCCAGACTCACAGCTGTTTGGCTTGGCTAATCAGGTGGCCACACCCATGTTAGACATTTATTTTGCTTTAGACAGTCATGGCTTTCCCCAAAGAATCCTGGGAAGTGTAGTTTGTGAATGGGAGTAAATCCCATTGAACTCAATAAGCATGCAAATGATCAATCCATTGTCAGCAAATTTGCACAGGATCCCATTTATTACCTCCTGGATTAAAAAGCAGAGAAATTCACTAATAGGCAAAAAAGAAACCTTGTGGTTTAAGAATGCACCTATAGCCAACAGGTATTTTTATCAAACTCTAAAAAGCATGGAAATTGGGCAGCTATAGTGAATGCACCAGGGGAGCAGGAGAAACATAGGATAGGAGGAGAGCCTGCCTGGGAGTCCAGAGTCTGTGAGTTCAAATCCACGCTTGTGTCTTCTGGGTGTCAAGAACCAACTAAAGATCACCCCCACAGTGAGTGGCTCAGGGGTTACGTGCCCTGCCACATGTGCAGTCATGGGCAAGCTGCATAATCCCAAGAAGCCCAATTGCCCCCCAGCTGGCAGTTGCAGACAAGGAAGGGGCTGGCTTGTGCACCTGTGGCAAGCTGAGCAGGCCCTAGCCAGCTGGGGAAGTCTAGCCTCAGAGGGAGGCAATGGTAAACCTCCACTGAACACCACTTACCACGAACACCCTATTCATAGAGTCTCCATAAGTCAGGATTGTCTTGAAGGCAGTCCATTTCCATTTTTCATAGTGAACGCATCAGGGGATCAGGAGACCTGACCTCCTCTCTGAGATATTGTACTGCCCTGCAACTTTGTCAAAATGCAAACACAATTTGGGTTGGTCTTCCACACTCCAATCCACTTCCTGTGTAGCTTAGAAGAAGAAGACGTGCATTCTTAAACCTCAAGGGTTTTTTTTGCATATTAGTGAATCTACAGCTAAGATACTGGCAAATCTCAACATCTACAGGTGAGAAATGAGTAATGTGTAGCTATTTTTTTACCTTAGGTAAGTGAACTATTATGTGATAACAGTAATGTCTTGGTTGATCTCTAGTGGCATTTAATGGACTCCTATGGATCTTATTTGCTTTGGGAAAATCGTCTGTTGCCTGCATATAATTTATTTATAAAAATATTTATAGCTCATCTTTATGCATAAAACTCAGTCAAGAGGACTTATATAATAGCAGATAAAATTATTCCAATGACAAGAGAATATAATACAAAACCTCCCATAAAACTCACGTTAATAAAACTAGCAGTAGTAACATACTGCTCATACATAAAATACAAGACCACCATCCCAAAGGAACTTAGCAGCACAGAGACTCACTTATGGATAAGCCATATACATAAGTGAAAACAAGTGGGTCATCGAACCCAGTGTAAAGTACCAAAGTGTAGCAGCTTTACAGAGGTCAGCTTAACAGTAAATTGTGATCCTTTGCAGTCCCCATTGATTTTAATTGGACTTGAAAGGGTAGACATCTAGCTGGACTTTATCCTGTTATTGCCGCTGAACTGTTCCCTCTCAGTGTGAATATGTATGAATGATATCCATAGTTAGTATGTCATTAGTCATACTCAGACTAGCTTAAGTCCATGGACAATAACTTGGGTCCATTGATTTCAGTGGAGCTATTGTGAGCATGACTCAGTTGGATATCACCTTAATTCTATTGAAATTTGTTACAGGAGTAAATTCTTGCTCTGCAACTTTTGAATACATATCCTGTAAGTGCTAAGCAAGAGTGTCTAGAACAGAGCTGTGGAAACTTTTGAGCCTCTAGCTGATTACTGAACTCATCTCTTATCAGCAAGGCCAGTGGTCAGGAATTATGGGAGTTGTAGTCCAACAACATCTGGAGGTCCACAGATTTCCCATGTGTTATCTAAAAAAATGTGATGGAAGTATGTACATGCCTCCTTATCTTTGAACCTTTATCTTCAGTTGTAGACAATGCTGGTGCTCTGATCATTGTGGTAGACGACTCCTCTCTAATCTTAGAGGTGTAGGGATTGATTATAGCTGCTTTATACTTGTAAGGGGAAACCTTGGGACACTCCCAGGAACACTTGCTCCCCTTGTTCAAAGTAGAACTCTGCTACTGAAAACAGGCTCTAGCAATGGGCCTGAGAATATATTAAACCATATATATAGGGCACAGAGCTTGGAAGTAACTAGTTACAAGTAACGAATTACTTGTAATTCATTACTTTTTTGAGTAACAAGTGGGTAATTCCTTTACATTTTGATTGTAATAGAACTAGGAGTAATTTTACTACTTTTGTGGAGTAATTGTAACGTTTCCAGAATTACTTTTGGGCATTACTTGGGGGGGAGCAGGGGAAGTCTTCTGCTCCTCTGATTTGTGGATGAAAATCATGTGCCTCAAACTGGGCTTCTGTGCAGTGCCTCTCTTTCCTCATGCTCTGTGGGTGGGTAGGAGGCGATGAGGGAGGAGGTGGAGAGTGAGACGGCGTGGAGTGGAAATTAAAAAAAAAACAGTTAGTGGTGGTGAAGAATGGAGGGGAAAAGGATCCGGAGGTCAAGAACATGGATAAAGGAGGAGAAGAAGGCAGCAGCAGAATGGAGAGAAAGAACTGTGGAGGTGAAAGATGACGAGTGAGTGAGTGAGTGAGTGTGTGTGTGTGTGTGTGTGTGTGTGTGTGAGAGAGAGAGAGAGAGAGAGAGAGAGAGAATACTGTGTTTGCACTTGGCACACAAAGTGGCCTCCACGACCCTCTCTGGCTACTGTGCTGCATTTGCAGTATTTTAACTTTTTTGCATCTCAGGGGAAAATGTGTGCTTGAGTGAGTGTCCCTTAGTTGGTGGCAGGGCAGGGTCTGGGAGGTGATTAAGTGAGAGAGATTATGCTTGCTGGCTGAGTGGGGGGGGGTTGCACTTGGTCTGATGTGCTAAGATCTGAGTAGTGGCCTCTGCCTCCCTCCCTACCTCCCTTACCAGCGGAGAGACCACCATTGCTATCTTATGAATAAAAATAATTATTCTACTACCTCTGTATGTGTTTGTTTATTTTTAATGTTGTTTTAGGCTACGTAGATGTGCAGCAGCCAAGGCCAGCACCTTGTAGGCATTTTTTTAAAGTAACTGAAATGTAACTGTAATGATTACTTTGGAGGAAAAGTAAAGTAATCAGTTACTTTCAGAGCAATTGTAACTGTAACAGTAATTACTACTTTTTTGGGCCATGTAACTGTAACTGTAATTTATTACTTTTTAAAAGTAATCTTCCAAGCTCTGATAGGGCATTTATAAGTAAGTGAAAGATGTTCTTTCAAAACAAGCAAAGAAAGAAAGAAAATGCAGATTTGTTAAATCCTTGGTGGGCGAGCCCATCTTGCAATTTTGAAAGAGAGGAGTTTGCATTACCTGATGATACAGAAAGTCTTTGGTATTTCAAGACCTGCAGGTATACCAGATGAAAAACTTGATTGGATTGAGTGAGTGATGGGCACATGTTTGGGATCAGAATTTTTCAAATTATTATTTTTATTTAGATGTACTTGGCTTCATTTCATCAAGCAATTTTTGAAACAGTGCCACTAATGGGATTCTCAGAAACTGAATGCATGTTAATGTAAAATTACTCAGTTTGCTTGTTTACAACTGGATTTATTGTCATGCCCATGGCTAATTTTTGTTACATTACATGAGCAAGATATCATGTAATTGATGGAAATTCTAAAGATAGTCACTACCTCAACTGGGATGCCTCAAGTTGTTAGGAAGCCCATAATAAATTGAAATACAAGCTTTTTGATATAATCACACACACACACACACACACACACACACACACAAAACACAATAGGATATATGACTTGCTTTTACAAGTAGTGACTTTAATGAATGTATTTAAGTAACTGATTTGGAACAATGCAGCTATCATGGTGCATTCACTGAACAACTGGAAAATTAAGTATTACCTGTCCAAAATAGATCACCTGAATGTGCAGTACCTATGTGCACATATGTGAACGTAGTTGAAGTTGCAAATAATTTTTTTTTAACATGTTCACTTGACTAAGTGGGTAGAAATAAAGGCTAAGAACAGAGAATTAACTTAGGCCACTGCTAGTAAAAGCTTGCCAGTTTGGACCAAAGGACACAAATCAGGAAAGGTGGAGAAGAAGGAGGAAGGGTGAAAGAGCCCAAGGCTTATACCTGGAAAACAAAAGCATGGCTTGTTATTATAACTAAACCATCTCATAGTCATACTTGCAGCCTGATTTTCCAAAGTAAATCCCACGAAATTCATGGAGAGGAGGGGATGAGGAATAAGACTCTGGGCTTATCCACATGGGAGCATACCTTCGTACTAAAGACCAGGGCCAGTTCTAAAGGGCGGCCAGGTGGGGCACTGGCCCGAGGGCCCTTGGAACTACAGGGCCCCCTCCGCTCTCTGGACAGGAGCTTCCGAGCCGCCTGCCATCCCGCCGGTTCACATACCTTTCTCTCTGCTGTTTTTTGTGGTTTGCCATCAATCAAGATGGCAGCCGAGGTTTCCGTAAGGATCTGAAGCCTCTGCTGCCATCTTGATTGATGGCACGCATGCGTGCTACATGTGCGCATTGCTGCCATCAACCGAGATGGCGGCAGAGGCTTTAGCCCCTTAGGGAAACCTCAGCCGCCATCTTGATTGATGGCAAACCTGTGTGTGCAGTGTGCACAGCTGCAAAAAACAGCAGAGAGAAAGGTAGGTGAAGCGAGGAAGGTGGGCGGCTCAGAAGCTCCTGTCCAGCGAGCCGTGGTTGCTTCCACAGATTGTAAAAGGGGAGCAGAGGGGCCCAGGGCAGGCTGGAGCCCAAGGGCCCCAGCATGCCTGGGGCTGGTCCTGCTAAAGACACTGCTTTTACTGTTGTGATAGATTTGCAAGGTCCACACTGGGCAGCGTCGCTGTTTCCTTGTGGCTCCGCCCTCTAATTTTACATGTTTACTCCCTCCAGTTCAAGGCTAAAGCCGGGAGAGTGCCTCCGTGTGCAACGGACAAGAAAAATGAAATTGACTAGACCCCCCCATCCCCTTCTCCATTGTCCAAGCCTGAGTGAAAGGTGGATGGGGGGGAGTGAGTGAAGGACAAAGTAGGCAGCCACAGCTTTTGCAGGTAGCAGAGAGACATGGAGCAGGCAATGGGGCATAAGAGAGCCTGACCACTAAAAAAAAAATGAAGCAAAGTGCCTACAAGGAGGAGCAGAGCACAGCTGAGACGGTTTTTCCTTTCCTTTTTCACATTATAACTGGATTGGGTTAATACGGTTTTAATGGGAAAACTGCATTATAGTTCTGCTTGCCTGCAACATCATCTGAACCATGCAAATTACAAGGGGATGCAAGTAGCACCAGACACACACTATATCACTGTGTGTATGAGCCCTCATTTTTCACTCAAGCAGTGTGTTTCAAAAGTGAATTATAGCAAATTTAAAAGCCACCCTGTCCTTTACCTTTAGGAATTTGAGATATATAAAATATTTAAAACACTTTTAAAAAAGTATATGTTTTCCGTTGTTCTTTTTTTCACTCCCCACCTCCTTTTTGGATCCTTCATAAGAAGCCAGCTTGATAGCAAATAAGGGAGAGAGAGGAGAGTTTGATCATGCTTTGTCTGTCTGGCAAAGCATATCTGAATATGTTTCATTTAAAATAAAAATAACTTGGCCATGTAACACACCAGCACTTTAACGTAAGTTACTAAAAAGAAGACATATTTGACTCTTGCTTTTCTTTTTCTTGAAATTCTACCTTGCAGTTTTATTATGTATATGGCTTGGATCAATGGCTTTAAAAATGACTATCTGCAAGGTCTGCATGTTGGTTCCAATCTGCTGAGACTTTCTCCATCCTGCAGAGACCTGTGTTGCTCCCATGTAGTCAATAGGACTGGTCCAAGACATTTTGCTGCCTAATATATTTTTTAAAAACAATATGTTTTTAACCTTTTTTAAAAAAAGATGTCTTGAAAGCTTTAAAAAATGTTTTTAAAGATGTTTTGTTTTAATGTATTTTAAAGTCTGTTTTTATGATGTTTTAAAGTGCTTTTAGAGCTTTTGTTTGCCGCTCTGGGCTCCTGCTGGGAGGAAGGGCAGGATATAAAGCAAATAATAAATAAATAAATAAATAAATAATTTGGAGCAGCAAATGGTGCCTCCTGTCATCCTCCATCTCCAGGCAAAGTGCATAGTATCCGATCCCAAAGCAAGCCAAGAAATTTTGGAATCTGAGGCAGAAAATTCCACAATTACCTCTCTCCCTCCTTGGCAGTAAAAATACTATGATATACAACACTGTATTAAATCACTAACCATTTGCTGCTCTTTCAACACCCTAAATCAGCCTGAGTCAACCGCCTCACCCTGCCTAATGGTAGGACCGGGTCTGTCAACTACAGGTCTATTGTGTCAAGAAAAAGAAAGACTGTTAATTTTATATATCGGCATACAGTCAGATTTTATAATTGACTCTTTCCCTTTGTTCTTGCTTTCTTGCCTCAAATGGGTTTCTCTCTCTTATGTGTTCCAATAATGAGCTGTTTAGGGCCTGGGATCATGCCTCTTTTAAATTATATGGCTGTGGTCTCCCCTGAGCCATTGGGAATAGGCTTTAAGGAAGACTGCACCCATGGTAACTGGCATGCAAAATGGTTATGTCTCTTTGTGCCTTTATTTTTTAAAAAAAACTCAACTCCATCTAAGACACTCTTAAACGTCAAGCTTCCTGCTTAACAGAGAAGTCTCCAGACAACTGTGTTTCAGATACCTGATGAATTAAAAGGCATCTCTTTAAAAGCTGCACAAATACTTGGTCTCCTTAAGCTGTTCAGTAAGGTTGGTGCACCAGAGACTGAGGCTGAAAAAATGATTGCAGCCTTGTGGCCTTGCCAGAAATTAAATAGAAAGTATTGCATTTTGTTGTAATCTCTCTCTAAGTCTTCCTTAGATGTGAAGCTCATTGACCTTTCTTGTGCACATTTTTTTTAAGAAAAGCATACTGAAGTGGTACCATCTAATTCAGATTTATTAAAGGGAACTAAAAGTTGTAGCGTAAGAGCTGTTCTGCACTTCAAATTGCATGTGGTGCAAAAGTGTGCATCACTTTCTTGAATGCTTTCCCATGTTAAAAGCTCTGTGCATGGAGTAAACTACACACCAGAAAGAGAACAGTACTAAATCTTTCTACCTGATGTGCTAGCTCATTACATGTAAGGAGCTTTTTATCAGGGCGTAATATGGCCTCCTACCTATTCTTCAAAGTGGCATAATTCTACCACCCAAACCTATCATCTCATTCTGCCTGGATCTACTCCAGGATGGTGACTGAAAGATGACATACTGAACCTTGCTGTGCAAAATTCCACATTCAAACTAACCGATTGTCATTTAGTCTATTGCATCAATCACAGTCCTCCTTTGGTTACCCTCACCACTAAGGCTGAGACTGGTTCTTCTCTGGAGTGGCTCCTCAGCTTTGGAATGCCCTCACTAGTGCTGTGTGCCTGATGTCTCTCCTTATGTGTTTTAGCCAACAGGTATTTTAATCAGGCCTTTTAAATTCAGTATATGATGATTTTATTCTGTTGCTGTTTTAAATAGATTTGTATTTATTATCCTATTAAAAAGCTTTTTCTTACTTTCTTATTATTGTTTTAATGTTGATGTTTATTGTTAAAATTATTTCAGGGTAAAATTATTTTTTGGGCAAGGTGGGGTACAAATATGTTAAATAAATATAACTGGAGTACTTTACATACATTTCTAATAACTGTTTTCCTTTTTAAAAAAGAATTAAGGATGTTGTAGGTTGTACGGGTTGGGCAGTGTGGCTATGTTTTACTTGGGGTCCAAAATCTGAGTTCCAGTTTGTGCCCATCAAATAATGGAGATTATTCCACCCATTACACTTTAGGCATCTAAATACAACTAGAAGTGTTTTAGAGGAAAGTGTTTTGGGGCTAGTCATGTCACTAACTATGAACAACAGTCCAATTTACCCAAGTTCCTTTTTTGTGTATTAGAAACTGTTAGCTACCAGTGGAAATATTTATTATGCACATTCAAATTAGTTTTTAGCTTTGCCAAATCCAAATTATAATGTAAATGATTGACCTATTCAAATATTCATAGTTGTCTATTTGCACATCATTATCATTAGTTGCTGTCTTCCCTGATTAAATCTTAGCCTACGCTTTGTACATGAATATGAATCTGTTTCATGTGCATTATATCAGTTTCTTTTGTTCCAGATGATGTCTTGGTTAGGCTGAATGTAAAGGTATGTACTTATTCAAAACTGTAGTTGCTTTGTGGATGCAATGAAACCAGAGTCACCAAAGTTCAAAACAGGATTTGAAAACAGGAACAATGGATTTGAACCAGGAACTATCCTAAGCCACTATTGGGTTGCCAAGTCAGAAGCATCCCAAAGCCTTAGAGCCCTAATGATGTCACATGGGCGGGCCCTAGTGATGTCATTAAGCATGATACATTAAGCATCAACCACAGTTGCTTGGAGCATACGAATCAAACAAAAAAAAATCTGATTAGAAATTAAGATAGAAACTGTAGCTAAATGGGTGCATTCCCAGGTCCAACTGAAATGATGGGACCATTCCTTCTCACCTGCTTAGGGATATGGGTAGGGAACATTTAATCTAGCCTACTTGCTGCTGGTAAGAAGGGTTTAAGTGTCCTCAGGCCAGACCAGTCACCAGAAAGCCATTGTAGGAAGAAGGGAGCCTAGTGTTGTGGAGATGTTAGAGGGGAGCACTCAGAAGTAAAGACGGATGCCCCTGAAGGCCGCATTGCTAAACACACTTATTAAGCCCCATTGAACTCAACAGGACTTGCTTCTGAGTAGATATGGTTAGGATTGTGCTGTTGGTAAGGCTTAACTAGGGATCCTCTGCAAATATATCGCTCTCAAAGCAGGGTTGGCAACCCCCTGCCTGGAATGCCCTGCCTGCCTTTTAAAGTGGCTGCTCCAAACTTCTTTACAGACTTGATCCTTCACTGCAGAAAGAGATTTGAGAAATGAGTAAGAGTAAGAAGATTCTCTACCCTTTCCTACCTTGTGGGCTGCTATAACCTCACTTTGACAGCAACCCGATTCCAGTGACTAATAACTGACAGAGAGAAAACACACCTGGTTTGGTCTGCCTTCAGAGGCAGTAGCTTGGGAGTAACAGCAGTTGAAGCTACATTTCCAAGCATGTGAATTTTCTTTTACCACTACTGAGCAAGAAACAAACCATCATCCAACCAACAACGTGCATCATCAGTGGGTTTAAGGGGGTTGAGCTGAGTGCATGCAACCACTGTTGTTGCTTCTATGGTGGTAAGGGAATGTGGTCAGAGATAAATGAAATGCAAATAGAAATAGAAAGACAGTGATGATTTATTAAATGCAACACCATACCAACCATAACAAGTTTCCTGTAGAAAACTCAACATACCACAACCAGTCAGGGTTCCTAACCAAAAACCAAAACTAAAAAAAACAACTGGCAGCCAAACAGCCAAGGTCACAGAAATCCCCACACAGCACAATCTGAACCGGGAACTGCAGTTAGTGCAGCATGCTGAGTCATGATTGCTGACATGAGTGAGACCCTGTCAGCACATAATACCTGTGCTCTGAAATCTGCACTGGTTGTCGATTTGCTACTAGGCCAAGTTCAAGGTGTGCTTTCCATGTTGTGCGCTCCACATAGTACTTGTTCTGCTCTTGTAAGAAATTTATCTTTTAGTGTGGTGGCACCTACACTTTGGAACTCCCTGCCTATTGACAATAGGCAGACACCTTCATTGTACTCATTTCGGCATCTGCTAAAAACATTTTTGTTTAGGTAAGCCTACACAGGCATGTAGATGCTTTTATGTTTTTTTATCTGTTTTTAACTCATTGTTCATTTTATTATTTTGAATATTTTTAAATTCCTGTCTTTAACTGTGTTTGCCAATAATAATAACCACTTTGAGGGTTTTTTTTACAATAAAGTGGTATGTAAATGCTGTAAGTAAAATACATAAATAAATTTCAGAGTCACTGTGGGCCTTGGGTCTCTTTCCTCTTTTAGGATCAAAGGAATCTTCTTTATACCAACTCAGGCCATTTGGTAGTATCTAGCTCAGTACTGATGACATGGACTAGCATTGGCTCTCCAGGATGCCAGACACTGAATTTTGGATCTTTGCATGTAAAGCATGTGCCCTACCACTGAGCTACAGTTCTTCCCCTGTTTAAAAAAGTATCTTTTGAAATTGTTCTTTTTAGTTCACTAATGAATTCACAGCATACCTAGGGCAGATCTACACCATTCATTTAAGTTTAAAGCACATTCAATATACATTTGAAGCACATGAATCCCACCACAGAATCACGGGAACTGTAATTTGTTAAGGGTGGTGGGAACTATAACTGTGAGGGGGAACCACATTTTCCAGGATTGTTTGGGGGAAGTCATGTGCTTTAAATGCAAGTTGGATGTGCTTTAAATGTATTATGTAGATTTGTATTACTTCATAAACTTTGCCTCAATAAATCATTTTAATTATTTTTTTTAAATGGAAATCAGCTACGAAGTTTACTTGGTAACCATGGGCTATTCACCATCTATCAGTCTAATCTGCCCCTCAGGGTGAAAACAATAGAGGGGGACCATGACCACCCCAAGCAAGAATGGCACACTTAAAATGTAGAGGAATTAATAATTTACAACCATAGTGTGAAATCAGATACATATCGAGACATAGTATGAAGAAATATTTATATAAGCATGAAAGTCAAAAAAATTTATTATTTACACTGCCTGTAAAGATATTTATAGTGCAATCCTATGCATGTTTACTCAGAAGCAAGTCCCAATGTATTCAGTGGGGCTTACTCAAACAAGGAAACATGCACAGAACTGCAATTCAGTGATAAGGAACTTCACTCACCCAATCCAAAATTCAGAACTATATCACTTTAATCTGTTTTGCAACTGTTTTATACTTCTTTCATGATTATTTGATTTATTATAAATGGATTTATTTCTTATGGTGAGCTGCTTTGGTTTCCAACCTTACCTCACAGGGTTGTTGGAAATATTCCATATACACACACTGGAGATGTAACCCCCCCTCATATAATAGCTTATTGTCAAAACTGTCATTGCAGAACATATTTTTTTAAAGTCATTATTAGTTTCCTACCAAATAAAACCGGTGACACCTAAGTAAGCCCTGCCTAATTGCTTAAAACAAAGGATGGGAGGGGGAAAGCAAGATTTCCATCTCAATCCTTTGCTAAGTCCACTCAAAATCCCATTGATTTGCAGCACAATCCTAACCATTTCTACTCAAAAGTAAGTCCTACTGAATTCAATGGGATTTAATCCCATCTATGTGGGAATAGCATTGCAGCTTTACTCCCAGAAAAGTGAGTATAGGATTAAAGCTTCAATTTGGGAAAGTTTTCAAAACAGGCTATGACTTAGACAAATAAACTGACCTCTTCAAGAGCCCTGGAAAATATGAACTTGTTTGACTCCTTATAATTGGAAAAGTATAATATAGTGTAATGGCATCATATGCTGCGGCATGTACACTTTTTCAAATTTCTGTTCAAACATTATTTGAAAGATAAAATGTATAATATGCTATTTTTGCCAGTAATAAAAAGTTGCATATACACTTACTATAATCATAATTGAAGTTGTTTACTGTGTGTGCATGCCTACCAAGATCCTGCTGTGATCTTCACTTCTAGATTTCCTGCTAAGTTATTGTAGAAAGGCCATATTGCTACTGCTGAAAGTTATATACTCAGTCAATCAACTTCTGATGTTCAGACAAGCAGGAAAAGGAAATTCTTTCAGGATTTGCAATGGCTTCTAGCTTTTGCTTGGAGGTCAGCAAATCTTTCATTAACATGGGGATTAGAGCAGCCATTATTAACAGAAGTTGCGGTGGGAGGCCAGGTGCAGTCCTGGAGAAGACCCTCAAAACAGGAGTGTCCAGGCAAAAAACAGAGACCTGACAACCCTAAGCCACTATGATACTCAAGCTCTATGCTTTCTTTGGCTGACTGACTTGCAACAATCAAACAAGTCTCCTTCTCCTATTATCATTATAATCTACTTAGTTTAACTTGTCATACAATTGTATCACATAACTCTGCTCACAGTTAACATGTATAATGTGGCTCTCTGAACTATGTGTGATATATTTATGATATTTGTTATCCTATAGTCAACAAATTCATTCCCAAGGCTAAATGTAGCCTCCAGGCCTTTCTATTTGCCCTTGGGATTCTTCCCAGGTGACACTCCTCACCGACCCTGCTCTGCACCCTCCTGGAGTTCTTTTACATGGCTGGGATGTGTCTTTGAACTGTGATAATGCCTCCTACTTTCCTGAATGGGGAGATGTGCATATGTGGGAATGTGTGTAGAAAGAAATCTCTTATGTAGCTGGGAATGGGATGTAGCCTATTGTAGAAGGGTAAGAGTCACAACCATCGGTCCACCTACTAGCGATGGGCAGTTTGGCTTCTTTCCCTTTCTATCTTTTTTCCAATCTTAAGTTCAGTTCTCCACATTTCTTTTTTCTTAAAACTTCTTCATAACTAAAAGTCTATTTTTTTGTGCAAATGTCTCCTAATATACACATTTTTGTGTGCAATTTTGCCCAATATACACATTTTGCAGTATACTATAACACATTTTTGTGTGCTATTTTCACTAATGCATTTCTTTGCACACTATACTCAAGCATATGTATTTTTGTACACATTTCTTGGCAGGAGAACTGCACTGCAAAATTTGGGGAAGTGCGAATTTTGAAGGAAGGCTGGGGATTGCCCAGGTTTCAACTGTGCAATCACTCTGTGGAATAGGTTAGGATGAGAGATAGTAGACGGCCCCAAATCATGAGCTCCGTGGCTCTGTGGGGACTTGAATCTTGCTCATCCATCCTTGTTCAACTCTGTTACACTATTTCCATTTGCTGTGTGACAGGGTTCTTAGGTATGATTAGAGATTTCTCTTGCAATTCTGGCCAATAATCTGCCTGGTCTCTAATAGTTATGGGTCATTAGTTTTGTCAGCATGCCAACTGTTACATACTGAGACGCATATCCTGTCCTGGCCTTTATCAGTACTACAGGAACCTGTGCACCTCCCTCATTATAAGGGGTACCATTCTTCCAGCTCTTTTCTTTTAATCAGAGGATGCTTTTACCTTCATGCCGTCATCATGATCAAATGGAGTCTTTGCTGAAAGATTGTTTCTGTATGTATACTGCATTGATCTAGTTCCTTACAGTGCAATGAATTAACTCTAACCATATGTTTTTCATCAGGCTTATGTGATGTTTATTTACTTGGGTTTTTAGAAAAGATAGCAAAGAAGTTGAAATCAACTTTGCTTATGCTAAAATGCTGCACAGCAATTCATTAGTATTTGCCATAAATCTCTGACTACAACATAATCTGTATCTTGTCTGTTTATTCCATAGTAAGAATGGGAAGCCACTGTGACAAATCAGAGTCTGTATGATCAACAGAAAACAAAATTGAGCAATTTCTTTAATTTGAAGTAGCAGAATAAATAGATGCTTTAAATGAGCAAGCTCACAATCTAAATGGATTGATAACTGCTGGCATTTGTGTGTGTGTATGGATGTACATGTGCATGTTGCAGCAGCCACAATAGTTAGGAAAACTGCAGAAAGAAAAAAGGAGATCCGTAAGTATGGAAGAGGAGGAAAGACCCATTGGTCCCAGTG
This sequence comes from Rhineura floridana, assembly GCF_030035675.1. NCBI lineage: Eukaryota > Metazoa > Chordata > Lepidosauria > Squamata > Rhineuridae > Rhineura > Rhineura floridana. The sequence continues at coordinate 187,868,192 of NC_084480.1, read as the reverse complement.
CCTGCAGGAAGAAGGAGAACATCACCACCCAGGGAAGGAGAGCCTGCTGTTGCTGCTGCTGTTGGAACACCACCTCCACCACCCTTCCCAGTGGGACTGCTGCCTGGCAGACGTGCCTCCTGCAGGACCAGGTCCCAGGTACCCAGCCAGCTGTGACTAATTTCCATCACCTGTCCCTCTTGGGAGGGATACATAAGCCGGCTGGCTGAGGTGGCCTGGGGTTTTGTCTTTTGTTTTTGTTTTGCTGCTTTTTTTTTTTTTTTTTTTGGGTGCCATTGGTTTTAGCTATGGGTGGGTTCGGTTTCGTTTTATATTGTAGTTCTTGGGTTTTTATGTAGTTTGTATGTTGTATTTTACTTTATCTTGTACGCCACCTAGAGTGGCCGCTTGTGCGGCCAGATAGGCGGCCTAGAAATAAAATTTATTATTATTATTATTATTATAAAATGATTCATTTCAAATTTACTTAGGAAAATAAAGCATCCAATGTCCACTGCAATCTAATAGGCTTGCCTAGTTTGTACTCGGGTCTTATATTCTGAGTTACTCCTACACATTAAAGTAATTATCATGGCACTAGAATACAGCATAAAACAAGGATAAAGAGCACCATAACACTAAATCTCCTGTTCAGAGCTAGAGTTTAAAAACAGGAATGAAGATCTCACTGCAAGTTTAGGCCTGGGAAACAAGCTTTATGAAACTTAAGCCTAACGGGACAGAGAGGGTGGTTTCCTTTTGGCCTCTATGAAGATAACTTTGCTGTCTGTCTCTCATCCATTATCCATTCCATTATAATCACAGCGTAGTCTCTCTATAGTTTTCTGGCCTAATTCATGTGTGCATTTTTCACAAGGGTGGCTGCTCAAAAGGGAAATGCACAGGTACTGCTCTATGTTGTAAGCCTTGTAGGAAGCCGTATCCCTATGCTGCGGAATGTGTCTGCTGAACCTTTTAGAGCAGGGACAGGGAACCTACGGCCCTACACAGAGCTTGGAAGTAATTCATTACAAGTAATGAATTACTTGTAATTCATTACTTTTTGAGGAACGACTGGGTAATTCCTTTACATTTTGATTGTAATAGAACAAGGAGTAATTTTATTACTTTTGTGGAGTAATTGTAATGTTTCCAGCATTACTCTTGGGCATTACTGGGGGGGGGGAAGCAGGGGAAGTCTTCTGCTCCTCTGATTTGTGAATGAAATTCATGTGCCTCAAACTGGGCTTCTGTGCAGTGCCGCTCTTCCCTCATGCTCTGTGGGTGGGTAGGAGGCAACAAGGGAGGAGGTGGAAAGTGAGACATGGTGGAGTGGAGAAAACAATTGTTTTAAAAATGGATGGTGGTGAGAAGAATGGAGGGGAGGGAGATGGATAATGGAGGAGGAGGAGGCGGCAGCGGAATGGAGATAAAGAACTGTGGAAGTGAAAGATGACAATGTGTGTGTGAATACTGTGTTTGCACTTGGCACACAAAGTGGCCTTCACCACCCTCTCTGGCTACTGTACTGCATTTGTAGTATTTTAACGTTTTTGCATCTCAGGGAAAATGTTTGCTTGGATGAGTGTCCCTTAGTTGGTGGCAGGGTAGGGTCCAGGAGGTGGTTAAGTGAGAGAGATTATGCTTGCTGGCTGAGGGGAGGGGGTTGCACTTGGTTTGATGTGCAAAGATCTGAGTAGTGACCTCTGCCTCCCCCCCCACCTCCCTTACCAGCGGAGAGGCCACCATTGCTATCTTATGGATAAAAATAATTATTCTACTACCTCTGTATGTTTGTGTTTATTTTTAATGCTGTTTTAGGCTACTTAGATGTGCAGCAGCCAAGGCCAGCACCTTGTAGGCTTTTTTTAAAAAAGTAACTGAAATGCAATTGTAGTGATTACTTTTGAGAAAAGTAAAGTAATCCATTACTTCCAGAGCAATTGAAATTGTAATGGTAATCACTACTTTTGGGGCCATGTAATTGTAACTGTAATTTATTACTTGTTAAAAGTAAACTTCCAAGCTCTGGCCCTACAGATGTGTTAGACTCCAGCTCACATCAGCCTCAGCCAGCATGGCCAGTGGTCAGGGATTATGGGAGTTATAGTCCAGCAACATCTGGAGGACAAGAGGTTCCCCATCCCTGTTTCAAAGAAGAAAGTGTCCACACATGAACAAGTTGAATTCAATTGGTTTATTAACAAGTTTTTGGTCATCTTCATGGCAGGTCTAGAATTGCTGGAAAAGATGACAAAAGACAACACAAACTTGTATATAATTTGCATATGCTAATTTATTTGTTTAGGTGCAAATTTAGATACAGTTACTATAATTTAAATAGAAATACATCTCCCCATAGTGGGAAAGACTGTGATAATTTGATCTGTGTGTTTGGCCTACTCTGTCTGTTGTCAAGGTGACAACTGTTGATGGACAACTTCATAGCCCCTGCTCTTCTTTCTTAGAGTTCTTCATCTTTAAACCAGACTTGGACCAGATAACCCCTCAAATAGAGGATACCTTCAAATAGAGGACTGTTGTCTGTAAAACAGGACACATGGTCACCAGGCAGGGCCAAACTGGTTGGCAACTGCTACTAGTTGCTTGAGCCAAGGGATCATTGTGACCTGCATAGGAAACTGACAAAATATTGGACACTAATCCTTCCCAAATATTAGAAATTAGAAAAACTTTAATTATGTTTTGCCAACAATAACACAAAGTCACAAAATTAGCATGCTTTACTTAAGCTTCAGTGCTAGTCTTCTTAAAATACTGTCCAATCCAGTAAAAGAATGTCTGTTTTCCTGGTCTGTTGCCTCTTTAATTCAATTGCAGCTCAGCTAGTTGATGCTGTTGATTGTATACAATAATCATAAGATTGTATCTATATGTAAAGTACTTTGAACATCTCTTAGAAGGAAGGACCTCTTAGTGTGATATCAATTATTATTAATGTTTATTATTATTAATATTTATTACCTGCCCTTTACCCAAAGGTCCCAGGGTGGGTTACAACAATTTTAAAATATTTCATTAAAAACAATCTAAAATCACAAAATAGGGTGGGTCCTAAAAATATACGTCTGAGGTGTCAAAGGCCAGGGTAAAGAGGAGTGTCTTTAGCATTTGCCACAAACTGTACAATAGAGTTGTCAGACACACCTTGAGTTCCATAACTCAGGGGCCACCACAGAGAATGCCCTTCCAGAATAGAACCAGACTGCTGGCACTTAAAATTAAAAAGGTAGCAGAGCAGCTTTTAAACTGACTGAGGGGGGAAACCCGACAGGAGCTGAGAAAAGTCCGGTTCGGAATAAACCTCCCCCCTGGGATAAAAGCCAAAGAAATGATGAAATTTTAAAAGGGGTAGGGCTAGAAGTAGGCATTGTGAGAGCAGGGGCACAGGATATCAATTCAGAAGAGCAAAATTACCACAGGCCTAACCACAAGTGCCAAAGACACTTGAAGAGAGACACTGCTTACAAGTGCCTGTACGCTAATGCTAGGAGCCTCCGAACCAAGATGGGAGAACTGGAGTGCTTGGTCTTAGAGGAGAGCATTGATATAGTGAGCATAACCGAGACCTGGTGGAATGGAGAAAACCAGTGGGATACGGTTATCCCTGGATATAAACTGTATCGGAAGGACAGGGAAGGACGTATTGGTGGCGGAGTCGCTCTATACGTGAAAGAAGGCATTGAATCCAGCAAGCTCGAAACCCCAAAAGAGGCAGACTCCTCCACAGAATCGTTGTGGGTGGTGATACCGTGCCCCAGGAGGGACTTAATACTGGGAACGATCTAACGTCCCCCTGATCAAAATGCTCAGGGAGACCTTGAGATGAGATATGAAATTGAGGAAGCATCCAAACTAGGAAATGTGGTAGTAATGGGTGACTTCAACTACCCGGACATAGACTGGCTGCATATGTGTTCCAGTCATGACAAAGAAGCAAAGTTTCTAGATATTCTAAATGACTATTCCCTAGATCAGTTGGTCATGGAACCGACCAGAGGGACGGCAACCCTGGACTTAATCCTCAGTGGGGACCGGGACCTGGTGTGAGATGTAAGTGTTGTCGAACCGATTGGGAGCAGTGACCACAGTGCTATTAAATTAAACATACATGTAACTGGCCAATTGCCAAGAAAATCCAACACGGTTACATTTGACTTCAAAAGAGGAAACTTCACAAAAATGAGGGGATTGGTAAAAAGAAAGCTGAAAAACAAAGTCCAGAGGGTCACATCACTCGAAAATGCTTGGAAGTTGTTTAAAAACACTATATTAGAAGCTCAACTGGAGTGCATACCGCAGATCAGAAAAGGTACCGCCAGGGCCAAGAAGATGCCAGCATGGTTAACAAGCAAAGTCAAGGAAGCTCTTAGAGGCAAAAAGTCTTCCTTCAGAAAATGGAAGTCTTGTCCGAATGAAGAAAATAAAAAAGAACACAAACTCTGGCAAAAGAAATGCAAGAAGACAATAAGGGATGCTAAAAAAGAATTTGAGGAGCACATTGCTAAGAACATAAAAACCAACAACAAAAAATTCTATAAATACATTCAAAGCAGGAGACCATCTAGGGAGGCGATTGGACCCTTGGATGATAAGGGAGTCAAAGGTGTACTAAAGAACGATAAGGAGATTGCAGAGAAGCTAAATGAATTCTTTGCATCTGTCTTCACAGTGGAAGATATAGGGCAGATCCCTGAACCTGAACTAACATTTGCAGGAAGGGATTCTGAGGAACTAAGACAAATAGTGGTAACGAGAGAGGAAGTTCTAGGCTTAATGGACAATATAAAAACTGACAAATCACCGGGCCCGGATGGCATCCACCCGAAAGTTCTCAAAGAACTCAAAGGTGAAATTGCTGATCTGCTAACTAAAATATGTAACTTGTCCTTCGGGTCCTCCCCCGTGCCTGAGGACTGGAAAGTGGCAAATGTAACACCAATCTTCAAAAAGGGATCCAGAGGGGATCCCGTAAATTACAGGCCAGTTAGCTTAACTTCTGTCCCTGGAAAACTGGTAGAAAGTATTATTAAAGCTAGATTAACCAAGCACATAGAAGAACAAGCCTTGCTGAAGCAGAGCCAGCATGGCTTCTGCAAGGGAAAGTCCTGTCTCAGTAACCTATTAGAATTCTTTGAGAGTGTCAACAAGCATATAGATAGAGGTGATCCAGTGGACATAGTGTACTTAGACTTTCAAAAAGCGTTTGACAAGGTACCTCACCAAAGGCTTCTGAGGAAGCTTAGCAGTCATGGAATAAGAGGAGAGGTCCTCTTGTGGATAAGGAATTGGTTAAGAAGCAGAAAGCAGAGAGTAGGAATCAACGGACAGTTCTCCCAATGGAGGGCTGTAGAAAGTGGAGTCCCTCAAGGATCGGTATTGGGACCTGTACTTTTCAACTTGTTAATTAATGACCTAGAATTAGGAGTGAGCAGTGAAGTGGCCAAGTTTGCTGACGACACTAAATTGTTCAGGGTTGTTAAAACAAAAAGGGATTGCGAAGAGCTCCAAAAAGACCTCTCCAAACTGAGTGAATGGGCGGAAAAATGGCAAATGCAATTCAATATAAACAAGTGTAAAATTATGCCTATTGGAGCAAAAAATCTGAATTTCACATATACGCTCATGGGGTCTGAACTGGCGGTGACCGACCAGGAGAGAGACCTCGGGGTTGTAGTGGACAGCACGATGAAAATGTCGACCCAGTGTGCGGCAGCTGTGAAAAAGGCAAATTCCATGCTAGCGATAATTAGGAAAGGTATTGAAAATAAAACAGCCGATATCATAATGCCGTTGTATAAATCTATGGTGCGGCCGCATTTGGAATACTGTGTACAGTTCTGGTCTCCTCATCTCAAAAAGGATATTATAGAGTTGGAAAAGGTTCAGAAGAGGGCAACCAGAATGATCAAGGGGATGGAGCGACTCCCTTACGAGGAAAGGTTGCAGCATTTGGGGCTTTTTAGTTTAGAGAAAAGGCGGGTCAGAGGAGACATGATAGAAGTGTATAAAATTATGCATGGCATTGAGAAAGTGGATAGAGAAAAGTTCTTCTCCCTCTCTCATAATACTAGAACTCGTGGACATTCAAAGAAGCTGAATGTTGGAAGATTCAGGACAGACAAAAGGAAGTACTTCTTTACTCAGCGCATAGTTAAACTATGGAATTTGCTCCCACAAGATGCAGTAATGGCCACCAGCTTGGATGGCTTTAAAAGAAGATTAGACAAATTCATGGAGGACAGGGCTATCAATGGCTACTAGCCATGATGGCTGTGCTCTGCCACCCTAGTCAGAGGCAGCATGCTTCTGAAAACCAGTTGCCGGAAGCCTCAGGAGGGGAGAGTGTTCTTGCACTGGGGTGCTGCTTGCGGGCTTCCCCCAGGCACCTGGTTGGCCACTGTGAGAACAGGATGCTGGACTAGATGGGCCACTGGCCTGATCCAGCAGGCTCTTCTTATGTTCTTATGTTCTTAACTTGGTAGTTGGCAGAACTACCAAAGGGCCCCCTCTGCTGATCTCAAACCCCAAGAGGATCTGTAAGGAAGAAGGCAGTCTCTCAGACATTTGGGGCCTAAGTCATTTAGGGCTTTCAACACTACTGTGAGCACATTGAATTGGGCCCAGAAATAAACTGGCAACCAATGCAGCTGTTTTAAAACAGGGGTTATATGAGATCTAAAGGGAACTCCAGCCAGTAATCTGGCTGCTACATTTTGGAGCAGTTGAAGTTTCTGAGTTATCTTCAAGAGCAGCCCCATGTAGAGGGCATTGCAATAATCCAATGGAAGTTACTAGAGCATGGAGTGCTGTGGCCAAGTCATCTCTGTCCAAAAGGGGCCAAAGTTGGCGAACTAGCCGGTGCTGCTAAGTATTGTTGACTGAATGCAATGAATCCTTTGGCTTAACCTTTCTGTTTGGCATTATCTTTGTAACATCATGATAAACAGCAGAAAAGGAGACCAATTTTTTAGAATCTGCTTGGATTTGGATGATGTAAAAAAATCATTGTCAGTCTCTGTTCTGCAATGACCCTGCAAAATGTTGCAAATCAGAGCTGTGGAACATGAACAGATTTATGGAATGCATTTCTTAGCAAAGGCACACGGTTATCTAAATGACAAAATAAACCCTTCAGGAATGTATAATGCATCTTTATTTTTATTTTCAGTGTATACTTCTAATGTTCTTGGAAGCAGCCACAGATGCAAAAACATTTTGAAGAGAGAAAATAAAAGGACAAATGAGATGAGAAGGTTTTCATAAAGGAAATGTTTGAGATAGGTGTAGATCAATTCCTTGGGTTGCAGTGGAATATCTTCGATCTGAACCTAGATTGCAGGCATTCTCCTTGGCCCCCTCTTTCAATCATTTCTCAAGGAACAGGGCAACCTCTTTCTTCTCACAGTGTGGAGGAGGTGGTGTAAGTCTTTGCCCCCCTTGCCTTTACCCTTATTTAGATCATCCAGAGTTTCTTAAACTGGAGCATTTTTTGCAGTTTCATGTGCGGGAGGAAGCAGGAGCGATGCATCTAAGACATCTTCTTGAGGAGAGTTAGCCCAGGTCTTTTGAACAGCTTTTGTCAGTATTTCGAAACCCACGAAGGCAATGGTTACATGCTATTCAGTTATATAGTCTTGCTAAGATGCTATGTGGTAAGTATGACTTTTTTCACCCGCTAACACCCTTTGAAGAAGAGACTCTGCAGGGCTCTACTTGGAGAAAAGGATTACTTCAGCCCTATACCATATTTGGACCCTTTCAAGGTCTTTGTTTATTATGGAAAGTTGATATAGGGGAAACTTTTCTGATTCAGTGTGGTCCTCCTTGTGGATGTCGGCACCATTTAAGACACACTCAACTTTTGTGAGAGACGCTACCCTAAAAATTACACACCAGTGGTATCTAACTCTGATTAAACTTAGCTATATGAAACCCTCCTTTCCCCCTAATTGCTGTAAGGGGTGCAATGAAAAGAGAACATATACCCATATGTGATGGTCCTGCTCTTTTGTTTCTGAGTTTGGGGATCTTGTGTTTAACCACATCTCTAAAATTACGGTGCAGGTTGTTCCTAAACCCCTGCTATAGCCCTTCTCTCAGTTTTCACTGGTCTTCATCTGCTTTATAAAGATTTCATTATGTTCCTATTTGTGACAGCACTTCTTACAATAGCTGCAGGTTGGAAGTCTTCGTCTGCTTTTTCTCTTGGAAAATGGTACTCACCTGATTGGCGCTTAGCTGACGGAAAAGTTAGTCAGGCCAAAACCTAATGCCTTTGCAAAAGTCTGGTTTCCTTTTACTTACTTTATTAATGCCTCTTCTGATGTTATTAAGCTCCCAGCATCTCTTGCCAACTTATGGTGTGATTTATATAATGAAATTTAGTTGTTCTATCTCCCTGGTTTTGATGTATTGAATTTTCTTTCAATCCTATTTTGTATGCATGACTCCTTTTCTCTTTTTTAATGACCTGTTTTTGTATTTGCTGTTTATTGTTTATTCTTTTGAAAAAATAATTTAAAAAATTAAAAAATAAATCACTTTACCAGCCTCCCACCTCATTTCCCCCTCCTTGCCACCCACATGAAATTATCTTGAGGATGGTATACAGCCCTTGTGCCACAGATGATTCTAAGACATGCTGTTTCCCTTGACCTAGAAATGGTGCAGTCAGCGATTCCCAGAACTCAGGATTGTTTTAGAAAACTGAGAGATGAATTGTTTGATAAGGTTGGTACCTTAAAATGATAACAGTTAATTGAAAATAAAGGCATAAACCATACAGTTCTATATATATGAAATGCTTATTGGAATAAAGTTACTGAATTTCAATTACTGATACGAGCATAAACAGATCAGGCCAAAGTTGTTACAGTGGTTAACCAGATGCCTTATGGGAACTCCACAAGCAGGACCTGAATATGACAATGGTCTTCCCACTAGTAGAGTTTAGCCATACTGTTATGAATGAAGCTGCCTTTTACTGAGTCAGAAGAATGGCCCATATAGCCCAGGGATAGTCAACAGGATATTCTCCACATGTTGTGGACATCTGTAGGGTACAGCATTGCCTACTCCAGGCTAGCCCAAGGCTGTCTCCTCTGAATGAGCAGCAGCTCCGTGGGATGTCAGGGTGTAGCTTTTTTTTAACATTGCTACTCAATATCCCTTTAACTGGAGATACCAAGGACTGAATCTGGGATTTTCATCATGAAAACTATGTGCTCTATCATGCCCCCTCTCCCCCTTCCTGTGTATTTTCCTATATCTGTGATGCAGTGGGTTTTTTTTACAATCATTCCTGCATATGTGAATTCAGTAGCTATAAATGGATCACACACACACACAGAGAGAGACTTGTTCCCACACCACTGAAAGAGAAGAGAGCATTTCAGGTGAACTCTTTTATATAGTCTGCAATAATTCATACAGTTGTCTACTGGAAAACTTAAAACAGCAAATCAGTTTTTTTCTCCTTGCTGTCTTTTATGCATGAGAACTTCTTTATGAACATCCTGAAAGTCACATCACTGTTGTCTTTAAAAACCTTCCTTTAAACATTTGTTTCTTTGGCCTGTTCTCATTGTGAGATATACAGAATAATGCAACATCAAGTATAGAGAGGCCCAGTTGATACTACCTTTTGGACTAAATGAGACACTAGAAATTCTGTGTGTGAGTTTGTGTGTGTGTGTGGAGAGAGAGAGAGAGAGGAATATATTCTCTATGAAATTACTCTTTGTGAAATCCACAATGTGACAATGTGGATTCATACTGGAGAGCAGCTTGAAAGCCCCCCTCCCCAGTATTATTCATTTCTGTGCATAATTCAAGGTGCTGGTGGCAGCTCTGGGATCTCATCACTTAGTTCTGTTGATGACTTCCCTCTGGAGATGAATGAATCACTTCATAGCTGGCCTGTATCATTGTCAGATGTGCTCATTTGTAAGTTCATTCTGTCCCGTTTCTGTATTCATCTACAATTTTTTTGAGAGAAGCAAAAGTCCATGTCACAGTTTTAGGGTCCCAACCCCCTCAAAGTAGAAGGCCCCACTGAATTCAATGGAGCTTGCACATATGTGGGATTGTTAGGTAGCCTAACTCAAATCAAGGCCAGTGGGAGGCCCAAGTCCTCTCTGATTGTTTGCAGAGTCCTTCTTGTTATATCACAAATTCCCTTCAGCAATGTATTAAGCAGCAAACAAAAATCAACAACAGCAACACAAGAATTGCATACTTCAATAAAGTAGCATTTACATGCATCGAATACTTATGGTTCTTGGCAGCATGCTCCTTTTCAGCCAGAGGGCAGTAGAATATAGATTATGCCATGTTTCTCCTACATAAGAAATGGGATGTTTAGTTGATGGTGCATGTTAAAATGCTAATTTTTAAATTTAGATCTTTGAAGCAAAGTGAACCTTAAATAACTTTAAGGAGGTGTTTCCCTCCATAACACGATTTAATGTGTGATCAGAAATAGCAACATTAACCAAAGATGCATCAGAATCCCCCTGGAGACTTGCACTTTATTAATGTGCATCATCATTCAGCACATTTTGAGCCTCCATTGCCACAAACACTTCAGGGATAGATAGGATACTGCTGATTAAGATTTGCTACTGCAATGAGAAATGAGCTGTACTGATGGGCTGTCAGACTTCTAGAGTAAATAGAAGATGTTATGGTGCCTTAAGACCCTTGGATGTTTTGGTGGCAATCACCTATTCATTAACTATGATAAAATTAAAATTAAAAATTAAAAATCATAGAATTGTAGAGTTGGAAGGAACCTATATGGCCATCAAGTTCAAACCCCTGCTCGATGCAGGAATCCAACTTAAAGCATACCTGACAGGTGGCTGTGCCTTTTGAATGCCTTAAGTGTTGGAGAGCCCATCACCTCCCTAGGTAATTGGTTCCATTGTCATACTGCTGTAACAATTAGGGTTTCCTGATGTTCAGGTCAAACCTGGCTTCCTATAAATTCAGCCCATTATTCTGTGTCCTGCACTCTGGGACAATTGAGAAGAGGTCATATCTCCTCTCAGTCTTCTCTTCTCAAGGCTAAACATGCCCAGTTCTTTCAGTCTCTTCTCATGGGAGTTTGTTTCCAGTCCCCTGATCATCATTGTTCTCCTCCTCTGAACCTGTTCCAGTTTGTCTGCATCCTTCTTAAAGTGTGGTGTCCAGAACTGGATGCAGTACTCAAGATGAGGCCTAACCAATGCCAAATAGAGGGGAACTAGTACTTTATGAAATTTGGAAACTATAGTTCTGTTAATGCAGCCTAAAATAGCATTTGCCTTTTTTGTAGTCACATTGCACTGTTGGCTTATATTCAGCTTCTGATCAACAACCATTCAAAGATCCTTCTAGTATGTAGTATTGCCGAGCTAAGTATCCCCCATTTTATAACTGCACATTTAGCTTCTTTTTCCTAGGTGTAGGACTTTGCACTTATCCCTGTTAAATTTCATTCTGTTGTTTTCAGCCCAATGCTCCAACCTATCAAGGTCACTTTGAATTTTGTTTCAGTCCTCCAGAGTCTTCGCAATCCCTCCCAATTTTGTATCATCTGCAAATTTGATAAGCATTCCCTGCACCTCCCCAAGTCATTAAGAGAAATGTTGAAGAGCACTGGGCCCAGGACTGAGCCCTGCAGCACCCTGCTGGTTACACACACACACCCAGTTTGAGAAAGAACCATTGAAATCACTCTTTGAGTATGATTCTGTAGCCAACTGTGTATCCACCTGATCCATCCAGCCCACATTTACCTAGTCTGCTAATCAGGATATCATGGGCTACTTTGTCAAAAGCTTTGCTGAAATTGAGATATATTATGTCCACAGCACTCCCACAGCCTATCAGGAAGGTTGCCCAATCAAAAAATGAGATAAGATTAGTCGGGCAGGATTTGTTCTTGACAAATCCATGTTGACTTCTACTAATCATTGCATTGTTTTCAATTTACAGATTGACTGCTTTATAATCTGCTCAGAATTTTCCCAGGATTAATGTCAAGCTGATTGCTCTGTAGTTCCCAGGTTCTTCCTTTTTGCTCTTTTTGAAGATAGGGACAACATTAGCACCTTTCCCATCCTGCATGATTTTGCCAAGATAATAAATAGCCATTCTGACAGTTCTCCAGCCAGTTCCTTCAATACTCTAGGATGTAGCTCATTGGGCCCTGGAGATTTGAAATCATTTCAGTCGGGTTTCAGGCCTGGTTGTGGCACGGAAACAGCCTTGGTCGCCTTGTATGATGACCTTTGTCAGGAGAGAGATAGGGGGAGTGTGACTGTTGATTCTTCTTGATCTCTCAGTGGCTTTTGATACCATTGACCATGGTATCCTTCTGGGAAGACTGGCTGAGTTGGGAGTGGAAGGGACTGCATGGCAGTGGTTCCGCTCCTACTTGGCAGGTCAGCTCCAGAAGGTGGTGCTTGGGGATCATTGCTCAGCACCCTGGATTCTCCAGTATGGGGTTCCACAGGGGTCAGTTCTGTCCCCCATGTTGTTCAACATCTACATGAAACCATTGGGTGCGGTCATCCGGAGCTTTGGAGTGCGTTGCCATCAGTATGCTGATGACACACAGCTCTATTTCTCCTTTTCATCTTTTTCAGGTGAGGCTGTCAATGTGCTGAACCCGTGCCTGGCTGTGACAATGGACTGGATGAGGGCTAATAAACTGAGGCTCAATCCAGACAAGACTGAGATGCTGCTAGTGGGTGGTTCTTCTGACCGGATGGTGGATGTCCAACCTGTCCTGGATGGGGTTGCACTCCCCCTGAAGGAGCAGGTTCGTAGCTTGGGGGTTCTCCTAGAATCATCTCTGTCACTTGAGGCTCAGGTAGCCTCGGTGGCACGGAGTGCCTTCTACCAACTTTGGTTGGTGGCCCAGCTACACTCCTATCTGGACAGGGATAACCTGGCTTCAGTAGTCCATGCTCTGGTAACCTCCAAGTTAGATTACTGCAATGCACTCTATGTGGGGCTGCCTTTGAAGACGATTCAGAAACTGCAGCTTGTGCAAAATGCAGCGGCCAGATTGGTAACAGGGACCAGATGGTCCGAACATATAAAACCGATTCTGGCTCGCTTGCATTGGCTGCCTGTATGTTTCCAAGCTTGATTCAAGGTGCTGGTTTTAACCTATAAAGCCTTACATGGCTTAGGACCACAATACCTGATGGAACGCCTCTCCCAACACGAACCCACCCTTACACTATGCTCAACATCTAAGGCCCTCCTCTGGGTGCCTACTTGGAGGGAAGCTGGGAGAGTAGCAACAAGGGATAGGGCCTTCTCAGTGGTGGCCCCCAAATTATGGAATGATATGTTTGACGAGGTGTGCCTGGCGCCATCACTGTTATCTTTTCGGCGCCAGGTCAAAACTTTCCTCTTCTCCCAGGCATTTTAGCATGTGTTCTTAAAATTGTTTTAAATGTTTAAATTGTGTTTTAAATTGTTTTTAAAAGATGTGTTTTAAATTTGTATATTTGTTTTTAATGTTTTTAGTTACTATAAACTGCCCAGAGAGCTTCGGCTATGGGGCGGTATACAAATAAATAAATAAAGTAATTAGGTATTCCTTGACCATTTGTCAGTCTCAAGCTGCAATTCTGCCCCTTCAATGGATGGATTCTTTGAAAGCCCTTCTGGTGAAATTTAAAATTCTGTGAGAAGACTGTTTTGGAGATCTCCTCAGTTACATCAAGTCTCGCCTCTCCTGAGGTAGTTCTACAGTGCAGAGCCTCAGAAAGTGAGTCCAGTCCTCTTAGCCAGATTGGAGGCTTTAGCCGGTACACTGAGATTCAAACTCCTCCCTTATCCAACAGGTTTATATCCCTTATCCAGTCTTCCCCTCAGCCAATCAAGCTACCAGATCAATGCTTTTGTAAGTGAACAGAGTGGGTCAAGTGAGGCTTTTGCAAGTCAGATGATCACCTGATTCTTCCATCACTGATCCCATCACTACGTGAACCCACTAGATTGTATCACATCCTGATTACACAAAACATGATATAAGGTTTGAAAAACCAACATATGTGGCAATAAAGGCATCATACCCATTCTTTATCCTATCTTCCTTATACCTGGTATTTCCCCCCCGACACACACACACAGTTTCCCATACTGTATCATTGCTTTTGATTCCCTATAGTAGACTTGACTTGACAGAGAGGATTTGACAAGTGAGCTCAAGAGAGGTGAAAAGCAAACCCATGAGGGTGGAGACTTTGCCCTTGCCGGTATGTCTAGCAGTCATCAACTTTTCATGTTAGATTTTGAAATCATAAGCTGAATAGCAAAAATTATTTTTTTATTTTTTTTCTTAAAAATAATTATTCATGCAGAAAGAACATGTTTTGTGAATTGTGAGAAAGGAAATATGTACATAGTGCCCGTGTTCATCCTTCCCTCTCAAAAACCAAGGAGGAAATCCCATATCTATATAAGCTTTGTGGAGACAGTCATCCAATAGAAATGAATACATGGAGGTGGGGTGTGGAATCATGTCCACTGGCCACATTCCTTACTTTCAAATGTCCATGTTCCATTTGCAACGGAGCCTATATGCAATCCATCCTTCAACTGATAAGGGTACAAATCCTGTGAAGAGAACCTATGTACATGGGCCCATGCACAAGTAGCAGGATCTTTAATGCCTGCAGGTTGGGTGGCAGCCAGCCGGCACCCCTCCATATATGTTCACTGCTACAATGAAAGACTCTTTTGCACAGTGACCCTACAAACCTTAGCCCATGTCACCTTATGTGCATGGTTAAATGGGGTGTTATGCGTCCTTTTCAATATTGGATGGCTTCAAAAGAGGATTAGACAAATTCATGGATGATAAGACTATCAATGGCTACTAGCCACAAATGGCTGTGTTCTACCCCATTGTCATAGGCAGTATGCCCTTGAATGCCCGTTGCTGGGAATCACAAATTAGGAGAGTGCTATTTTGCTCAGGTCCTGCTTTCAGGCTTCCCATGGGCATCTGGTTGGCCCCTGTGAGAACAGGTTGCTGGACTAGATGGATCTTTGGTCTGATCCAGCAGGGCCCTTCTTGTGTTCTTATGTGAAAATGCTCTTTGGCTGGGTGAGTGGGTCTACTAGCTCAACATTATCGGATCTTGCAGCTATGCCAATTTCTCCACCATGGACTTCATGGCACTAGGGCAAGAAAAAAATAACCTCTGCAATGTGCAGATTCTCTTTGGACTAGGCTTGTAAACAATAATTTTCTGAGTTTAGGTGTTGCTAAATACGATTCTTAACTCTTAATATCTGTTGCTCATTCATCTTATTGATAACTTTGATGACTTGCTCTTTATGGGCCCTATATCAGTGTTTGCCTGTGGCTACAAATTTTGTTAATAAGTTATTGACAGTTTGTTTTGCCTTCTGGATCATGCCGTCCTCAGCTGTAAATAATGTAGCATTAGGAATCAAGCCTCCCAATTCCAACTAGGCAAGAAAAAAATATGCTAACCCCCGAAGCTTTAATGTGAAAAGCAGGAAATCGATTGGTTGACATTTTCAATCTTCTGCATCTGCACAATCTATTAATAATGTTACATTTGCAAAAGAACATTGCTAACATCCCTCCCTGCATCCCATTTTTATATATACTGATCCTACTCCCTTCCCCAAGCGGCAGCAAACAACAGTTTGGGAGAGTGTATTTATGAAGAGCTATCCAGGTTTTGAAATCCACTTTGAAGTCTCATGTTTGCCATGGTTTTCTCTATGGGGACTGGTAGAAAGAGATTAAAAATATTTATTAAATTTATATCCTGCACCTTCCTCCAAAGAAGCCCAATTAGTACTTTGTCTTTCGTTATGCTACCTAATAGCAACTATACAAAAGCTTGCTATATCATCAGTTTTGTAAATAGATTCCATTGACTGCTGTGATCTTTCTTATAATTCCCAGGGTCATCCAATGAAACTGAACAGCGGAAGATTCAGGACAGATGACAAGTGACTGCCTGGGGCACCAATCTTTCAGAGCACCTGACATGGGCTACCTACTCCGCTACCCACTCAGAATCTGAAACCAATAGTACATACAATTCATTGTCACTTTTAAAGCTGGGGACACCAATCTCTGTGGCCAGCATTGTGTTAATGGTCATTTTTGTATTGAATTTTTCCCATAAATTAAAAACATTGCTGTTCATTCAACAAATTGCATGTGAGTGATTGTGATCAGATCTGTGCATACAAATGTATTCTCTTATATGACAGAGATAAATCATACGCAAATCAGGCATCAAAGTAATGAAATGGCTAGATGCAATGAAAAATAAACATTCAAAAGTTGAACAAATGGAATGGACGCCAAATACATTCTTCACCTAGGGATAATCGAGGGATAGCCCTGCTTCATCTCTCCATTGTTCTGTCTTCATGGTGATTTGGCTCATTTTAAGAACCAAACAGTGCAGTCCTATGCATGATTACTCTGTTGTAAGATCTATAGAGTTCACTCATTTTTACTCCAAGCAAGTTATGTGTGTATAGGATTCTAGCTAGGCAGAGCAATCCTAACCCCTGGCTTGGTAGTATCAGGATTGAGTGGAGTTGCAGAACAACTGCCACATCTGAACCTCTGGTGTCTTGCACTTGCCAGGGGTGGAAGACTGACAGTAGATTCATGGGCTTTGGATTCAGCAGATCCAAAGCTGCTGGCTCTTGCTCCACTAGATTTTGAGACCTTTGACAGGCTACTGCCGGTGAGAGAACTGTCAATGATAGCTTCCCATCCAGTTGAGCAAAGTGAAGGTATCCATGGAGGCAGAACCTCCTCTGCTGCCAGAGCCCCCTCTGCCATTTCCTAACCGTTTCCAGCAGCAAAGATTAGGATTGCACTGTAAAAGGCTTATTCCTTTGTAGTAATTAAATTATTGGAACTAAGATCTGGATACTTTTGAATGCTTTGGTATCACCTTATGTTATCACTTCTTTCGCAGCAAACTTAGAATTGGGTTTTAGTCTTTGTAATTGGAACTAATTTGTTATTTTGGTGTTATACAATTTTCAATAAGGCTGGCTAAAATTTGTTTCCTGGTCTTTGTCCAGTACTCCTGGGAATTTGCTATATCCAGCCAATACTAGAACAGACATAGATTTATTAACAATAATATCTTGCAACAAGCTCTGAAAGCTCCACATCTCATCAGATGTCTGTAATGCCTAGTGAACTGAATGTTATATGTGCACTCCATAATTGAAGCTCTATGTCAGTGTAGCCAATTATTAATTGTTCCTTTGAACGTCTTATCTGAAATTTATATTTTTTTGCATTTAATTCAAGCCAAATTAATTACAACTTTTCAGAGAATCCTGGATGATTTTTACTTATTTATTTATTTGTGCTTTGCAGTAACTATATTGTCTGCCCTAATTTGCTTTATGTCTTGAAATATATTACTGATTAACATATATTTAATAACTATAGTATATTGGTCACCATATTGAACACTGAATGTCTAAGTTTCCTGTTTGTTTCCAAGGGTGAGAGACGTGGGGTGCTTCCAGAATGTTGATATTTTTGGGTGGAATTCAGCCACATACTGGCAAATTCAGATTGTGCAATTAAAGCTGATAATGAGCTCTTGCATTACAAACCATCCCCCATCAGACTTTTTGTGATAAGAAAAGTAATGGGAAAATGCACTGGAAAGTGTAGAATAACATTTGCTTGATGTGACATCATCTGACCTCCCTGCAAACAAATCGGAATGAATTCTCAATAGATAGCCAACATAGTCTAACCTTACCACAAACTTTGTGCAAATAAATCAGGATGAATTCACAAGAAACGGGTTGTCTGGAAGTGATCTGGGTTTAGGTTTGGAGATCCAAGTGAGTTATGAATTATCATTTTAAAATCTTACTTTTAGTTTTGTTTCAAGGGCTTCCATATCTTAGTTCCATTTTAAATCATTCAATAATATTACACTTTGTTTGTTTTTAAGAGAGCTGTATTACACCTTAAGACAAAGCACCAATATATAACAATTTATTCAGAAGAAGAAACCGAGCTAGGCTAGTGACAACTTAATTCATTTGGTTACGCTTATTTCTGCATACAGAAATGAGGAATTTAACATTTTAATATTGCTGCTACACACCTACTGTCCTTCCAATTTTGTGGCCCTGTTGTGCCCTTATATTATTATGATATTGGTATAGACCAGTTTTTGGACACATGTAACCCAAGTTCAGAATTCTGTGAAAGCTAAATGAAAAGAGCACTTCAATTGGAAGTGTGTGTGTTTTGTTGCCAAATGAACCCCCCTTGTCATTTGGAATTTCAGTGATTTTCAAGGGGGATTTATCCCCAAAGTTTGAGGCTCTCGCCTATTGCACACCTTCCCCCAAGTGTTGCATCATTGCATGGTTACCAAGCAAGACCTTGGAAGCATAAACATGTTTTTACCAAGAAGGGTATTCTCCTCTGCCTTTCTATGGCTAAACAGAAGCATGACCTCTCTAGTTCTACTCAGGGCTACATCGCTGCTATTGAAATTATGCTTGCTGCTTTCTTATAAAAATGAGTTCAACTGAAATATGTAAACACAATTAATCTAAATTAGTTTGAAATATTCAGTGGAAATCAATGCATGCTTTTGCATTCTCCCAGTGGTGTGGATCCAGCTGACTATAACTAGAAAAGTTACTCTAGGCATATCATGAATTCAGTGGTGAGAACTCATAATAGCAAAATGTTTTTATGGGTTGGCAGATTCAAGGGCTGGGAGATATAGCCTGGAGCAAGAAGGAAAAAAAATGATGATCAACTGAAAATTCAGCAGGTTGTGTTCAATTAAGTTCTATTCAGAATAGATTCCTGAAATGAATGGATCTAGTCATGTCCATTCATTTCTATGGGTCTGTTCTGAGTATGACTAGCACTGGGTACAATCCAGAGTGTGCAGCTGAATTTGGGGGAAACCTATAGTCAGGGGTTTACCAGGTTTCTAACAGTTATATCGAGATGATTAAGCCAGAGGCAGAGCTTGGAAAAGTTACTTTTTTGA
Organism: Rhineura floridana; assembly: GCF_030035675.1. NCBI lineage: Eukaryota > Metazoa > Chordata > Lepidosauria > Squamata > Rhineuridae > Rhineura > Rhineura floridana. The sequence continues at coordinate 187,849,125 of NC_084480.1, read as the reverse complement.
ACTACAACTCCCATCAGCCCCAGCCAGCATGGCGCTGGCTGGGGCTGATGGGAGTTGTAGTTCAAAAAAAGTAACTTTTCCAAGCTCTGGCCAGAGGTTTATTGTTGGCTTCAGTGAAGCAGACTTTTATTTACTTATTCACTAACAGGCCAAAATCCCTTACAGTTGTAAGAAAGTACCTACAGCCAACTGATATTTCTATCAAACTTTAAAAAGCAGGGAAATAGTGAATGCACCAGGGGAGCAGGAGACCTGACCACCTCTCTGAGATATTGCACTGCCCTACAAATTTGACAAAAGGTAAACACAATTTGGGTTGGACTTTCACAGTCCAATCTACTTCCTATGTAGCTTGGAAGAATTTGGTAACGTGCCTCTGAGCATAAACACCTGCAATCAACCCAAATAACAGAACAATATATGTGCTGTGCTGATCTTGTATTAACAGGGAGGAAGCAACAATATTAAGACAGCTGATATAGTTCAGGTAGTCACTTTAAAGGAAAACACTGTGAACAGTATCATTCTTTTTCAGGGTTTCCCCCACTTTCTTTTTTATTCTACAGCAGGAACATGTAGTCTCCCACCCAAATTTAAACCAAAGCTGTCACTGGCCACATCTACACCAGATCTTTATGTCACTTTAGACAGTCATGGCTTCTCCCAAAGAATCCTGGGAAGTGTAGTTAGTGAAGGGTGCTGAGAGTTGCTAGGAGATGTCCTGTTCCCCTCACAGAGCTTTAATCACAGTGGTTGACTGTTAAACCACTCTGGCGACTAGCACTGGCATGGGTATGGCCCCCTGATTAGCCAACCCAAGCAGCTGTGAGTCTGGCTTTTAGAACACTGAGAGTTGGTTCTTACTGAGCATGCCTGGCCTTATCATTGATTTTAATGTTAAATTTCTTAAATTAATTAAAAATCAGCTAGGCATTTTTTTAACTTTTAAACTGCAGAAGATGAAGGTCAGAGTATGGAGCAAGGTCAGTAATAGGATTATAAGTGTTCTGTGAACATGGCTGATTTTTAATTAATTTCAACAAATTATGAAAACACTGACAAAAAAGTCCCACAGGGGTCTGGTTTTCTCTCTCTCTTTTTACACTTTGAACTCTCAATTCTTTCTGATTGTTTTGTGTATAGCCATGAAAATTGAGAGTGTTGTTAAGCAAGCGTTTCTGACTTCAGGACTATAAGTTTTGAAAGGTTTTGCTTTGAAATGAGCTTATGGGAAGGATCAGAATGGCATGGGGGTATTTTCAATTTAACATTGTGGAATACGAAAATCCATGGTATACATGGTATACAGCCGCTCTCATCACTGCATAATATTTTACTCTTTGTGTGCTTTATTGGGGTTAAGGGTAAGGATTTATACCTTCATAAGAGTGACATGCAGGTTTAATTCTAGAAAAAGTTTCCATTATACTCTCAGGAGTGATGTTTGAGTTCCTAGTGGGTATACGTGCATGTGATGATTCACACATACACGTGAAAAACAGTGACAACAAGCAAGCTATGCATGACTACATGTGGCACATAACTGAGAAGCTCTTGCTGCTAGATGGTGTCAATTGAAGCCTAGCCAATCATGAGAGTACCAATATGTGTAGCAAAATGCACCTCCACATTACTGTCTGGGTAATCCCCTGAATATTTAGAAGTTAAAAAGGTAAAGGTGTCCCCGCACTTGTAGTGCGAGTCGTTTCCGATTCTTAGGGTGACGTCTTGTGACGTTTACTAAGCAGACCGTATATATGGGGTGGGATTGCCAGTTCCTTCCCCGGCCTTTCTTTACCCCCCAGCATATGCTGGGTACTCATTTTACTGACCACAGATGGATGGAAGGCTGAGTGGACCTCAACCCCTTTTACCGGAGATTCAACTTCCTCCTTCTGTTGGAATCAAACTCTGGCCATGAGCAGAGCTTTCGGCTGCATTACCGCAGCTTACCACTCTGCACCACGGAGGATTCTAACTTAGAAGTTAGCCATACCTAATACATATCCACACCTAATTTATCCAGAAGAAAAGGAATGAGACAAGAGAATGCCAATCAGACATGAAATTATTTACTTACCCTTTGGTTTTGCTTCCTGAATTTCAAGTAAATAATGCCAAGACAACAGGCCAATCAAGAGGAATACCAGAGCATGTGATTCGTAGTGGTTTTGCTTTGATTCCCTCCTGGCAAAGGTAAATAAAAGTTGGGTTACCTTATAATGCCTCTTTAGAAGACTATATGGGAAGAAATGAAATGATTGTTATAGAGGCTGCAATCCATTTTATGGAACTTTGTACCCAAATGCAAACATGCATTAGCTTAATTTTGTAGGGATTTAACTCTGTGCTATGTTTAACCATTCTATTTTATGTACGCTGTCTGATGCCTCTCTTGTCTTTGTTTCTCCTGTTCTGATTAATTTGTGTGACTGTGTGGGTGCTGTTCAGAATCTACTGGCAACATAGCTTTCTTTCTTTCTTTCTTTCTTTCTTTCTTTCTTTCTTTCTTTCTTTCTTTCTTTCTTTCTTTCTTTCTTTCTTTCTTTCTTTCTTTCTTTCTTTCTTTCTTTCTTTCTTTCTTTCTTTCTTTCTTTCTTCCATTTTCAGTAACTACCAAGTGGCTTATTAAAGTAATGCAAGATTTCTTCCTTAAATCCCAAAGGAATCAGTAATGCTATGGGAATAGAGCAATGTGATGCTGGCGATGTGTACAGTCCTTTAATATGTGTGTGGATGGAATTGAAATTGTGGAATGCTTTGGAAAGTTTACAGTGAGAAGGTGTTGAAATTTATGAACCTGGCAACAAAAGAAAACTAACCAATCTTCCTGGCATACAATGACTACCCAGATGACATGTAAGGTTGCCAGGCTCAGGGCCTGAGAATGATTCTGTATCTTTAAGAGAAGAGAAAATTCAGCCAAGTGCAGGTTTTCTTGCAACACTGTAATGGGAAAAACCACAAGGTGAAATTCTTCCTTCCCCCAGCACAACTTTTAAAGATACAGAAGACTGATAACAAATATGTTATGGGGAAAAGCTGGAACTCTTCTCCTGACATGATAATTTTCTTTTGGATATGGAAAAGCATTCAGACATGCTGTCCTCCAAATAGATTTTGAACAGGCATGTTCCAAGGAGGACTGTGCCCAGTAATTTTTTTCTCCAAATTTGATTAATCTTGAGTCACTTGCCTTTTAAGTGTAAATCTCCACACGTGATTTGTATGGAAATCACGTTGAGAGGAGTGAGACTTGCTCCTGAGCAGGTGTTTGGATGATTTTATGGATGACTGCAGCCTCAGCCTCAAAGAAGCCTTGATGTAAACTGAGGGGAGAGAAATTTAGACTATTTCAATATCCAAGTATATATTTTCCATGAAAGCTTCAACATGGTTCATGCCTTCCTGAATGCAAAAATAAGACTTAGTTGAAATAAGGCTCCAGAGGGAATGACACAAAATCAACCACTATGAAAACAACTAGAGGAGGAATTCTAATAAGTTCTGCTTTCAGTTATGGGGAAAAGGGGGGCATAATAAAAATAAAATAAAAGACATTTCCAAAGACAACAAAATGTTCCTGTTAAAAAGTGATTCACCAAAGGAGTGGCATTTCAATGCCTGTTTTGATGCAGGTTTTATTGTCTAGACTGAGGCAGCCATGAGGAAACGTTTTCAATTCTACTCTAGCAGAATTCCTGTGATGTCTGAATTGTGGTTTCCTGAAATGATTTGAGAATAAGCCATGATCTGAAACCACAATTTGTTTCTGGCTTGTTCTCTATAAACAAAGTTTAAACAAAACAGAGTTCCTCAAGTTTGGATGTCATGTGGTACTCTGGTTAGTTTAAAATTGAAAGCAGAAGGTTTTAATATTCTCATTGTGAGTACAAAAGAGGTGGATAAGGGAGAGGGAATGTGCGAGGTGTGAGTTCCATATGACTAACCCTTATTTATATCCTGATTGAGTCCAAAGATGCCCCCAATACTCTGTCTGGTATTCATCACCCTTGAAGTAAACCATGAATCAGCAAATATTGGGATTTTTATTTCTGTATTCATATTCTCAGGTTAATCCTTCTTTTCACAATAGCCAACTATTTTCCCCCCAATTGTTTTAATAGGAGTTTCTCTAGGGATCTTTATTAAAATCCACCCGTCTGCTTGACCCCTTGACTACCATCTTGTGTTCTAAGGATATTTCACAAGGTTTTGTTACATTTTGTGTCCTTTGGACTTTGGGGAAATAAATCCAAAGCTCCTTACTGTTTTATATTTCTAGAGCTGGACTTAAGGGGTGGGATTCTTATCAATACAGGTTAGAAATCCCCTAATTAGTTGGTTAGCCTACACATTTTGTCAGGAGGTTCAGCCTGACTGGTGATAACCCATCACAACTCTTTTGGTGGGATCCTGTGTAAAAAGGGGTCCATCAGTGGGGAAGGTTTCCCTCTGTGTCTTTCACACTCCTTGGAACAGGAAACAGGAACTACCCAAGCGTCCTAGTTACTTGCAATGGTAATAGCAGGTGATGTCCTTGGAATAATACATCCATCTGCAAAGTGACACTCCTGTCACAAGGATGTTAATGAACAGCAACATGATGAAGAGCATGTATAACCAATATGGGACAATATTTTCTATTATTTATTTTGACTACTCTGGAAGCAAAGGAAATCCCTCTTTAAGGTTTCATTTGGAAAAAATATCAATGATATTTAGTTTTCTGTGTAAGTTTTTAACATGGCAGTGAAATATGATAAATGGTGTGAAAGACTAAGATACTAAGTCCAAATCTTTTTGTTCTTATGGCTGATCCTATGATCGTACATCCTGGTTCCATAGCAGAACCTGGCAGGACACAGGCAATGAATAATACCAGTGACCTTGTTCGTTATATGGACAGATGTATTGCACTGGGGCATTTGTATGGTAATGGCAGAGAAAGGAGGAGGTGGAGCTGATGATGGTCTCACTCCATAGAAGAGACACTGGCAAATTTCTCCATGCTTGGGGTTTGAGAAGAACTTCAGGAATTTATAAAAGCCCATCTCTAAGTTGACAATTACTTCAAAGACCCCACCTCCCAATATTTTTCCAGCTCAGATAAAAATCTGAGCCAGAAAAGAATTACTTCCTTTCCTCAACATTGCCACTCCCAAAGCTTTTGCTTCTACCCACGTCCCCTCCCCCAAGACACCCTCTTCCATCCCTACCATTGCATGTGGCAGTGGCAGGAGCAGCTGCAAAGGGTATGCAAGGAGAGGAGAGAAGGAAAACTTGACTCTCTCCTCCCTTTCACTTCATCTCTCTAGGGAACTGATTTGCAGCATGCTGGAATGCAGAGCCTGAGATGTAGTTCTCCCAAGTGCTACTGCAGTTGTGTTTGTGTTCAATGGAGCTTGCTGCTGAGTAAGTGTCATTAGGATTACAACCTTAGTATTTCATATATAGGTTTTGTTGTTGCTAGTAATCTGGGGGCTTTGCCAAAGAAATTTTGTAAATAATAGAAATAAATAAATAAATAGTAGATATCAGGGTCACCCTGCTACATTCAGGACTGACAAATGAAAATCTTCCTTCAAGCAAAAGATTTAATTGATTCAGGACTGACAAAAGTTTTTTTTTTTTTTACTGCTTCAAGCAATGCATAATGTAAACATATAGGATGAGTGGGATGTAAAATGCTCCAAAATTAACCCATCTTCATTTCAATCTCAGGCTAACCATTGGATATACACTTCAGAATTTCCCCTTGCACAGCTCTTAAATTGAGCATTTGAAGCATAAACCCTTTTCAGGGTTCTGTTCAAATCCTATCTTTTCAAGTCGTTGTGCCTAATTTAGCAATATAGCTTCCATTTGTCCTTTAAATAGAAGACTTGGGGGCGGGTTACATGAAGTTCATATACGAGCTATCTCAGCTCGCTTCTCCATGTGGAGATAGTAAAATCAATGATCCTGGCATGATTCCACATCAGAATTGCCACCAGTATTACTTTACTTATATAGTACATCAATGGATGCCTAGGGACTGTGTAGACCAGAGGTAGCCAACATGGTGCCCTCCAAATGTTCATGGTCTACCATGTCCATAATCTGTACATTGGCCATGCTGGCTGGGCCTGATGGGAGTTGGAGTCCAACAACATCTGGAGGGCACATGTTGGATAGCTGTGGTATATAGACCAAAGAATGAGTACAGATAAAACTTACCTGCCTTCATTCGTTATTCCCCTTTTCTCACCTAGCCCTTCCCTCTTTCTGTTGTTTGCCTCTCCTTCCCACCTCACATTTCTTTATCGGTCCAGAATGGAACACACTGCATTGTCTCCGAAGAAAGGTTGTGAGGGGAATCTGTAGGGCTATAGAATTTTTTCCTTAGGCCCTGCTCTCTCCAGTTTAGGTTCTCTCTGCTGGCCTTTTCTCTACTCATTTATGCTGCTCTCCATTTTATTCTTCTCTGTGATTATTAATATACCATTGATGGCACAGTTCTCTGCAGCATTGTGGTTTGTCACATGTTATGAATAGAGGTCTGTCTGTATGTGTGTGTAGGAAATGGGCAAGATGCCTTTAGTGGAGACCCTTTCCTTGTATGGGCTGCTCCCCTTGCCACTGTCACCACGGCCCTTTCATTTTTCTTCCACATCTGGGCCCAGAAGTTGAGAGCAAGGCAAACAGAGACTGATGCCCTTCTATTTGCTCTTCCCACGGCTCATATACTTGAAAAAGGCAAGTGAACAGACCCAAACGGCAAGAAGCCAGGCTCCAGGGCTCTGCAGAAGGGGCCCCGCTGGGGTGTGTACCTCAGCAGGTGCCCAGTTATTCCAGCTCCTGATGCTGGTCCTGCATTTGGGACATGGCATCAGTTTACACCAGACTGTCCTAGGCACAGAGAAAGGAGCGGCTAAGAGTCTGAGAGAAAGCTAATCTACAAGATAACAGATCATAAAATACTGTGGAATGATCCCCTGGCCCCCACCCTAATAAGTCACAGAAAACCTTGGAGAACATTTGTAATATATTGAAACTGAATTAATCCAGCAGAAAATGTCTGTCAAGAAGTATTGGCTGTGATATAATCAGTTGTGTCAGTGGGATTTTCCCCTCCTCTCCCCCCGGTATGTGATATATGGATTTCAGAATTTTTATTTATTTCTTTTCTTTACACTAGTGCAGACATTCCTGTAGGCAACTAATCCCCACAAATAACTGCTCATGAGAGCAGTGGACAGGGTAACAACTGAAGTGGGAACTCATGGACAATTTCAGCAGTTATTTCTGTGAAAATAAACATAGCATTATCATTCATCCTCCCATCGTGTAAGGAACAGTTACCATCTTCCGTAAGCCCACCCACCCCATTTCAGATGTTAACTGAAATGTGGACAAAACACAGAATGTCTTTAGAAATGTAATGCCAGCTTTGAGCTGTGAATTAGGAAGTCCGTGGTTCAAAGTTCCCCTCTGCCATTAACTCACAAAGGCCCCTTTCTTGTATTCACCTTTGTAGAGTGAGAGCACAGGGTGTTTCTCCACCACTCAGGTTAATGTGAGAGGGCCCAGGCTTTGCTAAAATGGGGAGGAGCTGAAGGGTGGAAGGAGCTGCTTGCATCACCCAAGTGGTGTGGGAAGGAGCTGAACTGCAGCATTTCTTATGCCAAAAGGAAATTTCTGGGAGGAAGGACGGAATATAAATTTAATATATAAATAAAAATAAAAAGGAGATGATGTGCCCAAGATATTTTGCTGCCAGAGGCAAAGGACAAGACAGCACCCTCTGTTCCAACTATGGAAGCTGACTGGAGTGGCTGCTGAATGTGATTTCAACATTGGTGATGGGGCAGCATCCTCTATTGTACCTCAGGGCAGATTATTAGCTTGAGAGACAGAGGGCAGGCTGTATGGTGCATCCAACAGAGGTGAATGGCCCAGGAGCACAGGAAAAATGATCAGGGGATGGACCACTCAACATCTGCTACTGGGGGGTGCCCCTTGTAATGTTCGTAAGATTTGAAATGAACCACAAATGCTGGTTAGAAGGAACAAACTTTATTGAACAGTGTGTTGCTGCATAACCATAAACTCTACTTTCGTTTTCCTCCTGGTCCCACCCCCAACTGATTCCCCATACAATTACTTCTAATTCACTTGAGTTCCTACTCACATTACATCTCCCTTTTTATTTTTAAGAAAAAGATAGAAACTACTGTCTATATCGAATTGGTTTTCTGATCACTCTGCCTCTTGATGTAGTAACAGGTAACTCAGAGTCCAAAATCTTTTCTTGTATATCACTGGCACTTTGTGCTACAGCTGTTCCACTTTTGTTGTCTTGAGACTCTGATAGGTCTACCTCTGATGGAGGTGCAGTTGCAGTCTCAGTAGTCTCATCCATTTTTGGTTCACAACTTGGAGTGCTTTGAAGATCTCTTCTGTTCCGTCTGTAGACAGCTAAATCATCAGTCTGAACCAAATATGATCTTGGAGTCATGTTTTGTCCAGTCACTTTCGCTGGTTTCCACACTTCATCTTGCCAAACATTAACAGAATCACCAACCTGCAAAGGTGGTAAAGTCTTTGAACCTTTGTCAAAGTAAAGCTTCTGTTTTTCTTGTCTTCTCTTCAGATGTGTCTGTATGTCACCTTTTACCTGCTGAGGTAGTAACAACGGTGCTGAGGTAGGCAAGCTGGTTCTTAAATGTCTCCCCATTAAAAGTTGTGCAGGTGAGGCTGTATCTACTGTAGGCGTATTTCTGTAATCCAATAAACTAAGATAAGGATCTGTGTTATTCAGACTAGATTTCTTAAGAATCCTCTTTACTGTTTAGACCACTGTTTCTGCCATTCCATTTGATTGAGGAAATAGTGGACTGGATGTTGTGTGAACAAAGTCCCAATATTTGGCAAACATTTTAAAGTCTCTAGAGCAAAACTGAGGGCCATTATCACTGGCAACCTCTTCAGGATTACTGATCTACTTGTAGTGTCTTCAAGTAAACATATTTCCACAAATTTTGAATAATAATCAACCAAAAGTAGATAGTCCTTTCTTCCAAATTCAAACAAGTCCATTCCTAGCTTCTGCCAAGGTCTTCTTGGAATTTCATGAAGTAACATTGGTTCTTTTTGGTTTTTATTTCTGAAGGTGTGACATGTGGTACACGACAGTACCAATTCTCCAATTAGGGCACACATACCTGGCCAATATACAGCTTCTCATGCCCGCTTTTTACATAATTAAACACCCAGATGACTCTCATGTATAATATTCAATATCTCTTTCCTCAAAACGTGTGGTACTACGATTCTGTCACTTTTAAAAATGAGTCCATCATGAACACTTAATTCCTCTCTGTAATTCCAAGAAACACGTATACACTCTGGAACTTCTACTCTTCTATCTGGCCACCCCAGCAAAATGGCATTTTTCAGGATTTGCAAAATGCTATCATTTTCAGTAGCCACCTGAAATTCTTTCAGTTTTGATTTGGAGATTGGTAAATAAGAGAACATGAGGTTAACAGCAACCTCGGCTTCTTCAGCACTTATTCCTTCACCCTGTTCAAGATATGCCCTGGACAGGGTATCAGCAATTGTTAATTCTTTGCCTGGTCTATAGTGCACTTGTAATTGATATTTCTGCAGTGTTAACTGCCATCTTTGGATTCTTGGAGGTGCAGTATGGAACCTGTGGGTTGATTTTGATGGCGTATTTCTCTGGTAAGCAACCTAAGCCTTCAAATACATCTTTGTATTCAATTGCAACATCCCATTGATCTACTGGAGCTCTTTTCATTAAATTAACTCTTTGCACCAAATTTAAATTAGTCACAGCCCGGAGACCGAGTACAGATTGTGCATCAAAGTTTACTATGTGAAATTCCAACTCAGCTCTTTGATCTTTACATTTGCAATCCAGGTTACATTTACCAGACACATGCAGTCTTTCTCCAGAGTAGGCTATTAACCTGGCATTTGAATGCTGAAGTGGTTCAGCTTGCAAGGCTTTGTATGTTTTTAAAGACATTGCATTAGCCTGTGCTCCTGTGTCAATCTTAAAGGTCACATACTTGTGATCATTTATGAGAAGATCCACACACCATTCATCTTCCACAGCTGTAGAATTCAATGTGCCAATGAAGAAATCATGAATATTTTTAGCTGTATCTGCTACTGAGACCATTTTTCTGCGTTGAAGTTTTCTATCTCTAGTTTTACACGTTTTAGCAAAATGATTAAGTTTGCTACATCTTCTGCATTCCTTCCCATATGCAGGATAAGCATTTATGTCATGATGACTGATACCACACTTGTAGCAGGCCTTTGCTGCTTCTACAGGCTTCTGTGGTATTTCCTTTTCTTGGGGGCTGGTAGTAGTGCCAAAGCTCCATTTGCTCTGAGGCTGGCTTACTTTTGGCTTTTCAAAGGTACTTTTGCCCTGTAAGGCATCCATTTGTTTTTCTGTTGCCCCAAAATCTTTCATCTGTTTTGCAGTCGCTTCTTCTGCCCTGAATATATTCACTGCACACTCAAGGATTAAATCACTCTCTCTCAGTAACTTGGCTCTCAATCTGTCTTCTGAATGCCACACACTATGCGATCCTTAATGAGAGAATCACACAGCTTCCCAAATTCACAGGTCTGAGCCAAAAGCTTCAACTCAGTCACATATTGGTCTATCCTTTTTTCTTCAGTCTGTATTCTAGTGAAGAACCTGTGCCTTTCATAAGTAACATTTCTTCTGGGCACACAATATGCTTCAAATTTATTCATCAAATCTTGAATTTTATATTTATTTGCATCATCATCAAACTGGAAAGTATTAAATACCTCTCTTGCTTCTTCACCTGCCACATGCAGAAATAATGCTGACTGGAGTCTCTCATCTTTCTTATCTGCTCCACTTGCAATGCAGTAAATTCAAACCCTTGCTTCCATCTTCTCCAATTCTCTGCTGCATTTCCTTCAAACACCAACTTTCCTGGAGGCTTTAGCTGGTCCATTTTTCACTGCCTTATGTTTTTAGGTAGTCTTCCGACACCATGTAATATTTGCAAGATTTGAAATGAACCACAAATGCTGGTTAGAAGGAACAAACTTTACTTCACAGTGTGTTGCTGCATAACCAAAAACTCTACTTTCGTTTTCCTACTGGTCCCACCCCCAACTGATTCCCCCATACAATTACTTCTAATTCACTTGAGTTCCTACTCACATTACAGCCCTCAGTCTGCCTAATGACAGGGCTGGCTCTGCCTATGTGCTCTTAGGCAAGACACTCTTCTGCTTTTCCACAGCATGCTGTATAGAGACAATCATGCTAACATACCTTACAGGATTGTGGTAAAGCTGATGTAGATAACGTATGGAAAATGCTTTGAAAACTCTAAAATTCTTTTAAAAACACTTCTGTTACTACTCTTCTAGGTCACATCAGTAGGGTGGCAAAAATCTACAATGCAGACAGCTAGGAGGGTCGAAGGCCATCTTTTTATACAAGGAAAAGGAACTTCTAGAGTTTTGAAGGGGCGACTAGAAATCCACTTGGATTACAGCTCGTTGATTGTCGGACAGGTTTCTATTGAAACGTACACTTAGCTTGAAAGATAGGTTTCATTAACTGAATTGACTGGAAATGATTTGTTTCAGCAGGCAGACAGTAGTGAGAGATTTTATTATGCTTTTTTGCTCTGTCAGCCCAAAATGGAATGTTTCAATATTCCCCAAATGAGCTATTTCATATCAGCTTGTCTAAGTGAACCGTGTGCATGTGTGCGCATGTGTGTGTGTGTGAGAATGTATTTTATCCTCTTATTAAAATATACTTCTTTAAAAACAAAACAAAACCCCGAGTTGCTACAAAAGGCTTTTGGAACTTTGAGAGGTTGATTTCTCAGGTTGTGTTTCTCACATGAGTTCCTATTCCTTCTGGAAAAATAATTTTAAAAATTACTGAGGGGGAACATGTGGTATGCAGAACAAGTGAACCAGCATGGGGATGGAAGGCTGTCAGGCCCTCCCTCAAATGTGCTATAAAAGCAATACCATATAGACTATGTGAAGTATAAAGAGCACTTTATACTATTTTTGTTGTTACATTATTATTTATATATATACAACCTTTGGGCCCAGAGGCCCCTAAAGCAGTAAATACGCTATTAATACAAAGAAAGACACAATAAAAGTACAATAAATCAAGAATCAAAACAATAGCAAATAGCAAAAACAAACTATGTGATAGTAGCCTAGCTCCACAGTAAGGATATAGTCCACCATATGTTTTCATCCTGCATGCTGCCCAACAGTAGTAATGACCTAGTCCAAGTATGATGGGGATCAACTAACTCAGGACTATCTCACTTAACCCAGTCACCCCTTTTCACATCCCACTGTCTTTTGCAGAAATGTAACTTATTTCACAGGAGGTGAGATATGGACGATCTACAATTTAATTTCTGCTAGAGGATTTTAAAACTATGGGTGGCATAGTGATAGTGGACAGAGATAATTTTGTGTCCTGGAAAACTAGTACTTGGGACCTTCAAATGAAGATTAGCAATATTCTGAACAGGCAAAAAGCAAGCATTTCTTTACACAACCCACTATTACCTTTTTCCAAGATGCAGTGTCCAATGGATGAATTAAATACACTCACTGAAGACAGGAATGATTACAGTAAATGTGATGGTAAATGGAACATTCAAATATAGAGGCAGTATATCCGTGAATGCCAGAAGCCGAGGGCAATGAGAGGCCATTACTTTCATGCCTTGATGTGAGGTATGTGGCTTGCCACTGCTGGAAACAACAATGCTGGGCTAGCACTTCCGGGAAGGGTGACTTCGCTTGTGCCTGCTTTTTGAGACGAGCTCTCGTCTCAGAAGAAGCTTTTTCAGTTTTAAAATCAGTCAGAACGTTCTTTTTGACTGGTAAAGATTTTCTCCCGGGCAGGGAGAAACATAGAGATTAACCACAAAAGCCTGTTTTTGTTGGGAGGACTGGATTTCATTAATTTATGAGAGAAGGTTCAGCCAGCAATGCTGGACGGACTTCCAACAAGCGCTAAGTGATTAAGCGACACGTTTATCTTTTCTTCAAAGAAAAACGGACTTTAACAGGCAAGCATCCTTCTTTCTATTTTTTTTCACATGGTTTAAATCGTTGCAGCAAAAAGAGATTTGTCAATGAATCAGCTATAAAGAATTTCTGGGTGAGTTATAACTCTTCTCTTTTATTCACGAAATTAAAGAGGAAAGAAATTGAAAAAGCTTATCTTTGTTTTTATTGCAAAAAGCTGGCCTGGAAGTGCATTCTAAAGATACAAACGGAAGAGGGATTTCTATTTCGAGGAGGGAAAAAAAAATAAATTTGATTTATGAACTTTGGAGTATTATATGTCCGGGACTATTTTCTTGTTGGTCTATTTCATTTTGACGAATCTACTTGTTCACGACGCCACTAACTGTTTTGAAGCTGGGAACTAAATTTGTTTTGTATTCCTGAACAAATAAGAGATAAGGCAGGCTGTACTGTCTACACTGTGATGTCATCAAGCCTGGAATATTAACCCAATTGTGACTGAAATAATTTTTGTTTTCGTGGTTTTAAGAACGGCAATCAGGAAAGTGGCTGAGACCATGGAAGAAATTATGTTTCAGAAAATAATGGATGAGATTGAGATAATGAAACAAACCCTGAGACAGGGTAGGCAGGAGATGAAAATTGAATTTGGCAAAATGACTCAGGAGCTTAAAGAAATAGGGGATCTTGTGAGAGAGATTGATGAGATTAGAGATGAGAAAAGAAAAATTAAAGGGAAGATACAAGCCCTGGAGATTGGAACAAATGTGGAATTGGAAAAAGATCTGGAGTTTATGGATATTAGAAACAAAGTTTACTGTTTGGAATTCAACGTTGTCTCTGAAGAAATTAATGAAGATATTAGAGATAAAGTTATCAATGTCTTGGATAATTTTCTGGACTGGAATGATGTGATGGAGCTTGACATAGAAAAAATCTATGGAATTAACTACAGATATGTGACAATGGAAAAATTCTCAAGAGATGAGCCAGCGCATTTTGTAAAAAAGAAGAACAGAGACATGACTTTACAACAATATTTCAGCAACATATTCAGAATTGATGGCAAGGAAATATTTGTGATAAAGGAAATTCCCATTAGACTCTTATTATATGACTATGGTTATGACAACAAGATTATTATGGGATACTGATAATGGAAGAATGGCTACTGAAATTACTGGACTTAACAGGATTATTGATAATGGAAGAATGGCTACTGAAATTATTGGACTTAACAGGATTATTGAAGATGTAAGATGGAATTAACATTGATAATGGAAGAATGGCTATTGAAATTATTGGACCTAACAGATTTGAACGAGATGGATTAATCAACATGTTTATTTGGAGAAAAATTGAAAGATATATCTCTCAAGGAATTGAAACCTCTCTTTGACTTTTTGTGGAAAGAATAAAGTAATGTTTATGAGATCTGATGATTAATTAAGATAACTACTGGAGGAAAGTGATTTTATAATATAATTTAAGAGACAGGATTGTTATATATTGTAGACCTATAACTGATCTGCGACAAATCAGAAGTCAACATTTTATTTTATTGTTTAATTATTTTTGTTTTGTTTTGTTTTTTGTCTTTGAAAATTTGAATAAAAATTAATGATAAAAAAAAACAATGCTGGGCTAGCATTCTGATTCAGCAAGGCAATTCCTATGTTTGCAGTTGGGCAGCCACTTATCCAGCTGAAAGTGTAACTGTGAAAAAAACTTCCTTCTGTGTTTGAGTCCTACCACACTGGGAGACTTTTGGGTAGGGATGCCATGCTGGGCTCCTGCTGCTAGGAAAGTTGGGATATAAATGAATGAATGAATGAATGAATGAATAGGGGTGGGCAAGAACCTCGATTCAGTTCACATTTCAAGCCCAATCTATCAAATTTGCATTTTCCAAAACAATATGAGAACCTAAACTGCCATTCTTCAAAACTCATACTTATCCAAATTTTGCAATGCAGTTCACCAACCAAACAACGTTTGTATGTTACAAACAAATGTATGTTAGAGGAAGTGCACAAAAAAAGGAATATATGAGTGAAAATAACATACAAAAATGAATTATATGATGAGAAATTGCTTGCAAAAATGTATACATTAGTCAAAAGTGCCTACAAAATGTGTTTATTAGGAGAAGCTCACAGTAAAATGCTGGAGAATTTTCATGAGGATTCTTTTAAAAAACACAAACAAATCGCCGCAGAAATGTGGAGAACTGAATTTAAGACCGGAAAAATGAGAAACTGAGAGAACCAAAATTGACAGATCTTTCCATCCCTACTTTTGGGTGGGGCTTCTGAATTATTTTGATAATACTACTCCTGCTCCCTCAGTGAAAACATTTCTGAGAGGGTTTTCAACAAGCTTGAAGCACAGTGCTTTCAATATTTTGATGTGCATTATACAAAGTACACATTTTATTTAACACCAGAGAATGTGATAAGTTCTTCATTGTCAGCATCGTTCAGAACAGCAGAGATATATTTGGTCCCCTTGGCAGGAGCAATGTCTAAAGCTGAGGTGGGCAACTTGTGGACTCCAATTCCATCATCCCTCATCATTGGCCATGCTGGCTGGGATTCCAAATTCCATCATCCCTCATCACTGGCCATGTTGTCAGGGACTGATGGGAGTTGTTCCAACAACATCTGGGGGACCACAGATTGCCCACCCCAGGTCCAAACCACAGCACAATTTACCAAATACTGCTGAAGAACTGCCTCTCCTCACAGGATTTTGTTTTCCCACTCAGGCTTTCAAGAGAGATCCTGATCTGTGTCCCACCACCAGCAGGAGTTGTGGATACATGGATGTTTTCCACTATGGCATCCAGGTTCTGGAACATAGGAACATATGAAGCTGCCTTGTACTGAATCAGACCATTGGTCCATCTAACTCAGTTTTATCTACACTGACCGGCAGTGGCTGCCCAGGGTTTTAGTCAGGGAATTCTCCCAGCCCAACCTGGAGATGTCGGGGAATGAACCCGGGGCCTTATGGGTGCAAAGCAGGTGCTCTACCACTAAGCTACGGCCCTTCGCCAACTCTACCCTGGGAGGACTGGCTGGCTCTGTCACTTAATGCCATTTCAGGACCTTGTAAAAAGTCTTATTCTGCCATTATGTGAATTCCAATTTTCCTCCTGTTCTACTTAAAAACTTTGTTTCTTTGCTTTTATGTCATTTCATTTTGAGCTGTTTTTTTATCATCTATTTTTAAAAATGAATTATTGTAAGACTTGGAGATCCTATTATCAGGATGGAAACTACAGGGTAATATTTTAATAAATAAACACACAATTAGGTTGACAGGATTAGTCATCTTGTAGCAGTTTTTTGTTCCCTGGTATAGCTCGGTCCACTGTAAAACAGCGTTTCCATAGGAATGCCTTTGGTTGGAGCAAGGAAGCAATTTAACATTGAAACATATTTTGTGCTGCCCTTGAGTAGGAATTAATGTCTTTTCTTTGGATCCCAATTTCTGCCTGGCTTGCTAACTGCCATTTTTCACAGGTTAATGCTTCAGTTATAGTTGGCCAATTTCCTGGAAGGCCTTGGAAAGGAATTCCATAATATGGAGACTTCAGCATGTCTGTAGTGGTTGTTACCCACCTGCAAATGCCAGTGCACTATTCAAGCATTTCCCATTATTTCACCATCTTCTCATCAAAACCCCACTGTAGCCTACAGAGGAATGTATCTGTCTTGTATGACATGTCAGGCACTCTTGCTATTCTTCTGTTTCCCACAGGGTAATGTGTGTGTGTGTGTGTGTGTCTGTCTGTCTGTCTGTCTCTCTCTCTGTCTCTCTGTCTCTCTGTCTCTCTCTCTCTCGGTAATCCTGTTGATGAAGTACAGCAGAGCTGTTCAAAAGACTCATACTATTTCTCTGTTGTTTTTTTCCTTCCAGAATGGAATGCTTTTGACTGTAGATGCTAAGGGTGTTTTTTTAAATGGCTCAGTTCAGATGAAGTGACAAATCATGGCTTGTCATTATGAGGCAGCTGTCAGCAGGAGAGGGGACACTCACCGGAATTCCTGCCACTAGTGCCACTATGGCTTATTGGGGGGAAGGGAGGGCTGAGGCTTTGGTGAGCTTGGCAGGGTACAGTTGCACTGACAGAACCAATCCAGCACTCCCATCAATGCATGTGAGCTATGCTTGCCTTGCCACCACCTTAGTGCTCCTCTTGTCCCTCCTGGTAAGCCAGAATTATACCAGTGATGGGAATTGAGGTGGGCACCATTGCCCACTGACCGCCACTGTTAGGAGGAGGAGGAGGTATGAGTCATGGGTCTCACATAGGGTTGCCAGGTTCAGGGCCTGAGACTGATCCTGTATCTTTAGGAGAAGAGAAAGTCAGCCAAGTGCAGGTGTTCTTGCAACACTGTAATGGGAAAAACCACAAGGTGGAATTCTCCCTTCCCCCTGCACAACTTTTAAAGATATAGAAGACCTCTTGGAGGCCGGGCCAACACAGGAATGAAGCAAAGTAAGAAGAACACCAACAAACATTCAAAAATGTAATTCTCTATCTTTGGAGATGGCAGGTATTGCCACCACTCACCATATGCTCAGAGGCACATGTTACCAAATTCTTCCAAGCTACACAGCAAGTGGATTGGACTGTTAAAGACCAACCCAAATGATGTTTGCATTTTGACCAATTTGTAGGGCAGTACAATATCTCAGAGAGGTCAGGTCTCCTGCTCCCCTGGTACATTCACTATAGCTGCCCAATTTCCCTGCCTTTTAAAGTTTGATAGAAATATCTGTGGGCTATAGGTACTTTCTTAAACTGCAAGGCTTTTTGCCTATTAGTGAATGGTTATTGGATTTTAAGTGGTGTTATTTCTTGTTGTGAGCTGCCTTCATTTCCAACCCTACCTCACAGGGTTGTTGGAAGGATTCCATACACACACACACTGGAGATGTAAAAAATCATACACCCCATATGTTTATTGTCAAAACCAGTTGGCCATTGCAGAACTTTAAAAAAAAAGTTTCCTGCCAAGTAAAAGCAGTGACACTTAAGTAAGCCCTGCCTAACTGCTTTTTTAAAGAAAAGGATCAGAGGGGGAGAGAAAGATTTACAACACAATCTTTTTATATGTTCACTCAAAAGTCCCACTGATTTTCAGCACAATCCTAAACATGTCTATTGAAAAGTAAGTCCTACTGAATTCAATGGGGTTACCTCCCAGGTAAGTGGAATTAGCATTGCAGCTTTACTCCCAGAAAAGCTTCATATTGGGAAGGTTTTCAAAACAGGTTATGACTAGGACAAATAAACTGCCCTTTTAGCAGTCCTGTAAAATGTAAACTTGTTTGACTGCTTAATTAGAAAAGTATACCACTGCAGCATGTACACTTTTTAGAACTTCTGTTCAAACATTATTTGAAAGATAAAATGTATAATATACCATTTTTGCAAGTAATTAACCTCCCTGCAAGTACACTTTTATGCCTACCAAGATCTTGCTGTGATCTTCTGTTGTAGTGCAATCCTATGCATGTTTACTCAGAAGGAAGTCCTAATCCTGTACAGGCAAAGAACTCATTATGCTGCTGTAAGATATATATTTACTGAATTCCTGATGTGAGACAAGCAGAAAAGGAAACTGTGGGTTTAGATATTGCCTGGGGGTCAACAAATCTTGTCAGTCACAACCCTGACTTCACTTATTGGCTAAAACCCTAAAAGGGCAGGGATTAGAGCAGCTGGAACTAACAGAAGTTGCTCCCCCCCCGACATTTTGGTTTATATCTTTTAAACCAGACCACATAGAAACTTATTTTTTTAAAAAAGATTTAAGATTAAGGTGACTCACCTGGAGACCTGGAGGGGACTCCCAAAAACAGGAGGCTCTGGGCAAAAACCAGAGAACTGGCAATCCTATAAATGTGAACAGTGTCATTGTTTTTCAGAGTCCCCCCACCTTTTTTTTCTACAGAAGGCACATGTAGTCTCCCACCCAAATTTAAACCAAAGCTGTCACTGGCCACATCCACACCACTTTCACTTTAGACAGTCATGGCTTCCCCCAAAGTATCCTGGGAAGTTTAGTTTGTGAAGGATGCTAAGAGTTGCTAGGAGATGCCCTATTCCCCTCACAGAGCTACAATCTCCAGAAGGGGGGCTGACTGCTAAACCACTCTGACCACTGGAGCTCTGTTAGGGGAACAGGAGTCTCCTAACAAATCTCAGCACCCTTCACAAACTACACTTCCCAGGATTCTTTGAGGAAAGCTATGACTGTCTAAAGTGAAATAAATGTCTGGGGTGGGTGTGGCCACCTGATTAGCCAACAAACAGCTGTGAGTCTGGCTTTTAGAACACTGACAGGCATTTTTTAAAACTTTTAACTTTTAAACTGCAGAAGATGAGGTCAGAGTATGGAGCACGGTCAGTAATAGGATTACAGGTACTCTGTGAACATGGCTGATTTTTAATTAATTTCAACGAATTATGAAACCACTGACAGAAAAAAAACCCAACAGGGGTCTGGATTTCCCCCCCTTGTTTTGCACTTGGAACTCTTGATTCTCTCTGACTGTTTTGTGTATCGCCTTAAAGGGTTGTTAAGCAAGCATTTCTGAGTTCAGGATTATAACTGTTATAAGGTTTTGTCAGAGCTTGGAAAAGTTACTTTTTTGAACTACAACTCCCATCAGCCCCATCCAGCACCATGCTGGCTGGGGCTGATGGGAGTTGTAGTTCAAAAAAGTAACTTTTCCAAGCTCTGGGTTTTGTTTTGAAATGAGCTTATGGGAAGCATCAGAATGGCATGGGAGGTATTTTCAGTTTAACACAGTGGAATGCGAAAAATCCATGCTGGCTATAGTATACAGCCAGTCTTTTGGCTGTAAAATTGGGGACATTCACACCCATGCACAAGTCATAAATCCCAGGGAACACACATGCACACATAGCAAAAAAGATACACACACATGATGCAGATCTCTCCTTCTGCACTTCAGATTCCTGAGAAGAGGGAATAACTTTTAAACCACTCTGGAAACTATAGCTCTGTGAGGGGAATAGGGGCATCCTAACAACTCTTAATACCCTTAGCAAGCTTCAGTTCCCAGGATTCTTTGAGGAAGCCATGACTGTTATAATATATTAGACTGTGTTATGGTAGTGCTTTAAATATATAGTGCAGATGTGGCTTTATCATCTCAGTAGTTTCCTTTGACCAAGATACTTTAAAAAGGAAACTTACATAAGACTTAAAATCCTAAGGGGACAAGACAACAAAAACTGAAATACCCATTAACAAAACTGTGAGATTTTTGGAGAAAAATAAAAATGAGTATGAACAAGTAGTCCAAAGTCCATGCTTATGTAAGAATAAACCCGAAAACGTTGAACTACGTACTGGCAGTGGCTGAAATTTAGCGCACATTAACATGCTCTGTAATTCAAAAGCCTTGTTAAGTGGCCCCAGCTTTTTAACAGTGATCAGAAACAGACCAGACTAGAGTCTTCAGCAGTTAAAGTGACACGTGAGATGCTTTGAGTAGTTCATAGGCTGCATGTATCATGAAACTTGATAAAGTTTTATCCAGATGCCGATATGAAAAATATCACCATACTGAAGATCCCCAAAGGATTCCACATCCTAGTATCTCTGGAGTTTTCATATTTGCTCAGAAGCAACAACACAAAAGTCAGTTGAGTATTGTATACTGAAGGAACAACCGTCATTTCTGCCTTCTGTAATAGAGGTGTAGCAGCAATGCTGGTAGTGACATCAGGAACACTTAATGGACTAGGTGAGAGGACATCCCCTCCCCATATTCCCTTCCCTCCCCCAACTTTTCTACAGACCAGAACCAGGAATCACAGCCTGGTGAGGAAATCTGCCCCCACAGAGGCTGAAAACATCTACTGTAATGTGAGTAGGAACTCAAGTGAATTAGAAGTAGTTGTATGGGGAATCAATTGGGGTGGGACCAGTAGGAAAATGAAAGTAGAGCTCTTGGTTCTGTAGCAACACACTGTTCAATAAAGTTTGTTCCTTCTAAACAGTGTTTGGAGTTCATTTCAACACTTGTAAATATTACATGGTGTCAGAAGACTACCTAAAAACATAAGGCAGTGAAAAATGGACCAGTTGAAGCCTCCAGGAAAGTTGGTGCTTGAAGGAAATGCAGCAGAGAATTGGAGAAGATGGAAGCAAGGGTTTGAATTTACTGCATTGCAAGTGGAGCAGATAAGAAAGATGAGAGACTCCAGTCAGCATTATTTCTGCATGTGGCAGGTGAAGAAGCAAGAGAGGTATTTAATACTTTCCAGTTTGATGATGATGCAGATAAATATAAAATTCAAGTTTTGATGAATAAATTTGAAGCATATTGTGTGCCTAGAAGAAATGTTACTTATGAAAGGCACAGGTTCTTCACTAGAATACAGACTGAAGAAAAAAGTATAGACCAATATGTGACTGAGTTGAAGCTTTTGGCTCAGACCTGTGAATTTGGGGAGCTGTGTGATTCTCTCATTAAGGATCGCATAGTGTGTGGCATTCAGAAGACAGATTGAGAGCCAAGTTACTGAGAGAGAGTGATTTAATCCTTGAGTGTGCAGTGAATATATTCAGGGCAGAAGAAGCGGCTGCAAAACAGATGAAAGATTTTGGGGCAACAAAAAAACAAATGGATGCCTTACAGGGCAAAAGTACCTTTGAAAAGCCAAAAGTAAGCCAGCCTCAGAGCAAATGGAGCTTTGGCACTACTACCAGCCCCCAAGAAAAGGAAATGCCACAGAGGCATGTAGAAGCAGCAAAGGCCTGCTACAAGTGTGGTATCAGTCATCATGACATAAATGCTTGTCCTGCATATGGGAAGGAATGCAGAAGATGTGGCAAACTTAATCATTTTGCTAAAATGTGTAAAACTAGAGATAGAAAACTTCAACGCAGAAAAATGGTCTCAGTAGCAGATACAGCTAAAAATGTTCATGATTTCTTCATTGGCACATTGAATTCTACAGCTGTGGAAGATGAATGGTGTGTGGATCTTCTCATAAATGATCACAAGTATGTGACCTTTAAGATTGACACAGGAGCACAGGCTAATGCAATGTCTTTAAAAACATACAAAGCCTTGCAAGCTGAACCACTTCAGCATTCAAATGCCAGGTTAATAACCTACTCTGGAGAAAGACTGCATATGTCTGGTAAATGTAACCTGGATTGCAAATGTAAAGATCAAAGAGCTGAGTTGAATTTCACATAGTAGACTTTGATGCACAATCTGTACTCGGTCTCTGGGCTGTGACTAATTTAAATTTGGTGCAAAGAGTTAATTCAGTGCAAAGAGTTAATTCAGTGAAAAGAGCTCCAGTAGATCAATGATGATGTTGCAGTTGAATACAAAGATGTATTTGAAGGCTTAGGTTGCTTACCAGAGAAATACACCATCAAAATCAAACCACAGGTTCCACCTGTAATTCATGCACCTTGGAAGGTTCCAGTGGCACTAAGGGATAAGGAGCAATTAAAAGTCATAGTTAAGGTAGAAGAACCTACAGAGTGGGTGAATTCAATTGTGGTTGCAGACAAGCCTGGCTGGGACCAGATAAGAATATGTTTAGATCCAAGAGATATGAACAAAGCAATTTTTAGAGAACATTTTCAATTGCCTACTGTAGAAGACATTACCAGTAAGCTAGCAGAAGCAGAATTGTTTGCGGTTCTTGATGCCAGTAGTGGATTCTGGCAAATTCAGCTAGATGAGAACAGTTCCAGGCTATGCACATTTAATACACCTTTTGGCAGGTACCGATTTACAAAAATGCCATTTGGTATGTCTTCAGCTCCTGAGGTCTATCAGAGGATGATCCAACAGACATTTGAGGGGGTTTAGATGGGGACACATGCTACATAGATGATATCCTGGTTTTGGGGAAGACCAAACAGGAACATAATGAGAGACTGAAGAGAGTTCTGGACATGTGCCGAGAGAGGAATCTGAAACTGAACAAAGTGAAATGCAAATTTGCCATGACTGAAATGAAATATCTAGGACACATCTTAAACAAAGAAGGACTAAAACCTGATTCATCTAAAATAGAGGCCATCACTGATATGCCCAGTCCAAGTAAAAAGCTGATCTTCAAAGATTTCTAGGAATGGTGACATACCTAGCAAAGTTTATCCCAAATTTGTCAACAGTAACAACCCCTTTAAGACAGCTGTTGGCCCAAGATGTTGAATTTTGCTGGATGTCAGTTCATGAAACAGCATTCACACAGTTGAAAGAACTATTAACAAAAGCTCCTGTTTTGAAATATTATAATGTGAAAGAACCTGTAACTCTGTCAGTGGACGCTAGTTCTACAGGCTTAGGTGCTGTACTGTTGCAAAGAGGTGCGCCTGTTGCATATGCTTCTAAAGCAATGACTGCGGCCCAACAGAACTATGCTCAGATAGAAAAGGAAATGTTGGCCATAGTGTTTGGATGCACAAGATTCCATCAATTTCTCTATGGCAAAAAAGTGACTGTGGAAACGGACCACAAACCACTGGAGGAAATTTTCAGAAAACCTTTGCATACTGCACCTCCAAGAATCCAAAGATGGCAGTTCACACTGCAGAAATATCAATTACAAGTGCACTATAGACCAGGCAAAGAATTAACAATTGCTGATACCCTGTCCAGGGCATATCTTGAACAGGGTGAAGGAATAAGTGCTGAAGAAGCCGAGGTTGCTGTTAACCTCATGTTCTCTTATTTACCAATCTCCAAATCAAAACTGAAAGAATTTCAGGTGGCTACTGAAAATGATAGCATTTTGCAAATCCTGAAAAATGCCATTTTGCTGGGGTGGCCAGATAGAAGAGTAGAAGTTCCAGAGTGTATACGTGTTTCTTGGAATTACAGAGAGGAATTAAGTGTTCATGATGGACTCATTTTTAAAAGTGACAGAATCGTAGTACCACACGTTTTGAGGAAAGAGATATTGAATATTATACATGAGAGTCCTCTGGGTGTGGAATTATGTAAAAAGCGGGCACGAGAAGCTGTATATTGGCCAGGTATGTGTGCCCTAATTGAAGAATTGGTACTGTCATGTACCACATGTCACACCTTCAGAAATAAAAACCAAAAAGAACCAATGTTACCTCATGAAATTCCAAGAAGACCTTGGCAGAAGCTAGGAATGGACTTGTTTGAATTTGGAAGAAAGGACTATCTACTTTTGGTTGATTATTATTCAAAATTTGTGGAAATATGTTTGCTTGAAGACACTACAAGTAGATCAGTAATCCTGAAGAGGTTGCCAGTGATAATGGCCCTCAGTTTTGCTCTAGAGACTTTAAAATGTTTGCCAAATATTGGGACTTTGTTCACACAACATCCAGTCCACTATTTCCTTAATCAAATGGAATGGCAGAAACAGTGGTCCAAACAGTAAAGAGGATTCTTAAGAAATCTAGTCTGAATAACACAGATCCTTATCTTAGTTTATTGGATTACAGAAATACGCCTACAGTAGATACAGCCTCACCTGCACAACTTTTAATGGGGAGACATTTAAGAACCAGCTTGCCTACCTCAGCACCGTTGTTACTACCTCAGCAGGTAAAAGGTGACATACAGACACATCTGAAGAGAAGACAAGAAAAACAGAAGCTTTACTTTGACAAAGGTTCAAAGACTTTACCACCTTTGCAGGTCGGTGATTCTGTTAATGTTCGGCAAGTTGAAGTGTGGAAACCAGCGAGAGTGACTGGACGAAACATGACTCCAAGATCATATTTGGTTCAGACTGATGATTTAGCTATCTACGGACGGAACAGAAGAGATCTTCAAAGCACTCCAAGTTGTGAACCAAAAATGGATGAGACTACTGAGACTGCAACTGCACCTCCATCAGAGGTAGACCTATCAGAGTCTCAAGACAACAAAAGTGGAACAGCTGTAGCACAAAGTGCCGGTGATATACCAGAAAAGATTTTGGACTCTGAGTTACCTGTTACTACATCAAGAGGCAGAGTGATCAGAAAACCAATTTGATATAGACAGTAGTTTCTATCTTTTTCTTAAAAATAAAAAGGGAGATATAATGTGAGTAGGAACTCAAGTGAATTAGAAGTAATTGTATGGGGAATCAGTTGGGGGTGGGACCAGTAGGAAAACGAAAGTAGAGATTTTTGTTCTGCTGCAACACACTGTTCAATAAAGTTTGTTCCTTCTACACAGTGTTTGGAGTTCATTTCAACACTTGCAAATATTACATCTACTACTAAGTATAGAAGTCCGACTGCCTATTTCAGTTTCTGGGTGGGAGGAAGCTTGTTTCCTGTGCTGTGGCTACTGCTGCAGACTTAGTGAGGCAGCAACACCAACAAGAGAGTGAGAGAGTGGAGTGTATGCTTCACTGTCCCTTGTGCCATTAAGAGTTCTAAGGGAGGGGAGGAGTTGATGCCAATCTGCTTAGAGCAATAGGAGCAGCAGAAGTAATGGGAGCGCCATGGTCAAGACTTGATAATTATAGCTACTTCTCTGTAGTGCTGTCTAAACCAGGGGTTGGGAGCCTCAGGCCTAGAGGTCAAATGTGGCCCTCAAGGGCCCTCTTTCTGTCACTTAGGACTCCCTCCATGCCATACTCCTCACCAGCCATGCTTTACACCGTCCTTCAGTGTTTGTGCCTGGCTGGAATGTGTCCTTTTACTCTTGCTTGCCTGGATAGAGTATGTAGAGGGGAGTATGAGAGTATGTAGAAATTAGTCTACTGTCCAAAGTTAAAATAGGCATCCACTGCTCTGCCCACTTTTCCTCTGACCCTGCGCACCACTGGCATGCACCCCCTGGAAAGTTGTCCAAGGAATGCAGCCCTTAAGCTAAAAGAAAAAAAATTCCACCCCCAGCCTAAACTCTTTCATCTGAGGCACTCACCTCACTGACTGATACTAGGGCTTGTTCTGGCAGTGGGCCTAGGAACTGTAGTTTGTTAAGAGTGCTGGGAATTATAGCTCTGTGGGGGTAAACTACTGTCCCCATGATTCTTTGGGGGAAGCCATGTGCTGTAAATGTATGGTGTGGATGTGACCTTGCTAGCAAGCATAATGATATCTTAATTCATGGACTTTATAACCATGTTCATTACAGCTGTTATAGCACAGTAGGGAGGAGAGCCTGGCTGGGAGTCCAGAGTCTGTGAGTTCAAATCCCCGCTTGTGTCTCCTGGGTTTCAAGGGCCAGCTAAAGGTCACCCCCACAGTGAGTGGCTCTGAAGCTAAGTGCCCTGCCACCTGTGCAGCTGTGGGCAAGCTGCATAGTCTCAAGGAGCCCAGTTGCCCCCGAGCTGGCAGTTGTGGACAAGGAAGGAGCTGGCTTGTGCAGCTGTGGCAAGATGAGCAGCCCTGGCCAGCTGGGGAGGACTAGCCTCAGAGGGAGGCAATGGTAAACCCCCTCTGAATATCGCTTACCATGAAATCCCAATTAATAGCGTCGCCATAAGTTGGGATTGACTTGAAGGCAGTCCATTTCCATTTTCCATCACCATTTTCAGTCTCAGTATATTTGCCTCTATTTTTGAGAGTTCCTATACTGTAAGTAGAGAGTTGGGGACTGTGAAATAGGAAAGTTTTGTTTATGTTCAGCATTCATCAGAGCAGGTGTCATTTGGTTGGCTTCAACACCACTCTTTGATGGTGCCACAAATCAGGAGGTGCCAAAGTTCCTGAGGCAAGAATTTCAAGCATGCAACCCCCTCTCTCTCCACACTTCTGACTGGAACTGGCTTTAAAGTTCTTCAAAAAATGTCCCTCTCAGTTGAAGGGGGAAACGCTGGCTGTTTGAACATTTCCTTTATATATATTTATTTTCCTTCTCTCCAAAGGAATAAAAAGGGACTTACTACATCTAGAAATAACATGAAAGCTCCTGTTGACTGAAGAGTGTGTAAGCAATACAACCAAACAGGGAAAGCAAAACCATAACAGAAATGGGTTCAAAGCAACTGTTTCCCTTTTCAGCATTCAAAACGGGCGGTTAGAACCTAATAGGCAGCAAGAAACAGTTCAGACTGGTATGCTACCTAACATTACTGCCAGACATACACACATAGATAACATTGACAGTAAAGGCTAGGAATAGGATGGTGTTTTATGGATTGAGGAGTGCTTGAGCCTTATTTACTATATGATCTACCCATCTTGCTTCAGCCTCTCCCCATCTTCTGTTCAGAACCCTTACTCTATCTCCAACACGCAGACTGTGTCTGCATACACTAAACCAAAGTTTAGTGTGACAGGAATGAGCAAAATGAACTGCAGCAAGTCGTGTGCTCTCCTCCTCCCACATGAGCTTCAGCTTCTGATTTATCACAATGTGCCTTGTCATCCAGACCAGGAATTGTGATTAATCTTAACTACGGTTAGTTTAAACAATCAAGCTTCAGTAACTGTGGTTTGAAATTGACTTTAAGAATGTAAGAAGAGCCTGCTGGATTAGGCCAGTGGCCCATCTAGTCCAGCGGCTCATCTAGCCCATCTAGTCCAGCATCCTTTACATACAGTGACCAAACCAGATGCCCATGGAAAGCCCGCAAGCAGGACCTGAATGTGAGAGCACTCTCCTCTCCTGCCTGATTATAGTCTGTTATTCTGATGACATGACAAACCATAGGTAAGTGAAAGCAGAAGCTTCTGAACCAGGAGGAGCAGGAGGGGGAGCATACAGGCCAAAGGTTTGCTGTGCTTATTCCTGGTTCTTCACATTGTGCTGAAGTATAGTTTAGTGTGACATGCTATTGGCTCTCTTCCCTCCAGCTGCTAATTAGGGTTTAAATATATGGAGTTGAGGGAGGTTCAGAGGGCTGCAGAAAGAGAGAGGGCCTTTTCATTGTGGTTTCCCACTTATGGAATACTCTCCCCAGTGAGGTCTATCTGGCACCATCATTAACATCCTTTTGGTGTCAGGTGAAAGCTTATCTCTTCTCCCAGGCTTTTGATGGTATATTTATGCTGCTAAACTTTTGCTGCTGCTTTATTGGCTTTGTTTTGTAGATTATTGTATGTCTTTTACAGTAAAGCATTGTTCTTTTTTCTGATTTT
The DNA here is from genome assembly GCF_030035675.1 of Rhineura floridana. Lineage (NCBI taxonomy): Eukaryota > Metazoa > Chordata > Lepidosauria > Squamata > Rhineuridae > Rhineura > Rhineura floridana. The sequence continues at coordinate 187,820,950 of NC_084480.1, read as the reverse complement.
GTCATGGTTTATGCTTTTAAAATTTTGTGCATTACTTGGAGACTCCTTACATGTCAAGCTTCTAACAAATGGAATAAATAATAATAATAAATGGCTCTTGCCCTTCCTCAAACCAGCTCTGTGTTCTGTTTCTTTGATGTGCTCTGAGTGTGAAAACGATATGCTATATTGGTAACTAGCTATTTTTTTCAACATTCCATATTATACATTCCCCCATAGGTGCAACATTTCAAATTAACAATGATCAAACAGGAGATGGCTTGATTCCATAAAGGAAGCCACAGACCTGAACTTACAAGATCTGAACAGGGTGGCTTATAACAAATGCTATTGGAGATTGCTGATTCATAGGTTCATCATAAGTCGTAATTGACTTGATGGTACGTAACACACACAACATATCGTAATAATAATTTAAATCAAGTTACAGATCACGTCTTATACTTGAACTCTTCATTTCCTGTGGACCAAAAAAGGAAAAACATGGCCTAGACTGTTTGATTTGGGGTTAGCAAAATTGCAAGGTAGGATGTAAGCGATCTATCTCTGCTGCTCTAAGCAACGCTAACAAGGTTGATTATATTTTCCTTATTTTGTTTCATTGCTTTTCTTTGGAACATTGACTAACCTTTCACATTATCCAAATCTCTCTCATTTAAAAAAATTTGCTCACATTTTCTCTGCCTTTCCCCTCTAAACATTCCTCTCTATCTTCTCCATCTTGAATGACATAGAATTTTCTCAGCTTCCTCTTTTCCATCTGTCACAGACATTACTGTAGCCTTCCTTTTCCATCGTGACTTTGTTGCCGAAGATGACAGATTGGGATGTAATTTGCATGAACTGCTTTCAAGATTGGCTTGTAAACATGACAGTGCACCCAGGCACTGTCACAGATAGCTTATGTATACCATTTCCCATTAACTTGACAAACCAGCAAAGAAATGTGCACATATGAGAGATGAAAAAAGGGCAGTAGGGCAGGCCTGTGTGCCTCAGATACTCCATCAACAAGAGAAGGATACTACAGTAAACAGAGCTGCTAGGTAGGATTGAACAGAACCCAAGAGAATAGCTCCAGAGATATTTTCTGTGGTGGAGGAAGGCTGGTCTTTGGTCAACCTAAGTATATATTTCACAGAAGACAGCACAGGATCCCATGGCACAACATGTATTTCTTGCTAGAAAGGGAATCCAGGCTGCTTGTGAAGACAATTTTGAAGAAGGGCCATACTTTTTTGGTGGGGTGAAACAGTGTGAAGAGATGGAATCTTCAGGGAGGAGGACACTAGCATTAAGGATGCTTCAGGAATGTGGTCTTTGTGAATTCAACTATGAACTTACTTGAGCAGCAGCACGTGGAACAATCTTTCACATCCTGGTGTCCCCTCCCCCCCAGAATACCCATACTGGCTGGGATTGAACATCTGAGGAGTGGCAAGTGGGGGAAAGCTGGCCTACAACATAGTTATCTAGTGACTTTCCCAAATGTTAACCTTTGAGTAGATGTTTTCCTCTCTTTCCTATTTGTTCAGAGAACATTCTAGAATCCTGCACCTATGTTGAGTGGGAGAGAAGTAAAATGTTCAGAACTGACAGTTAACAAGAAGAGGAGGTCAGTTATTATTCCTGCTAGGCAAGATGAAACTTGCCCTATTTGAATTTGGAACTATATAAACTTTCTCATGCTACCTCACTAGTTAGTGTGCTGTAATACAATGAATGGTGGGACAAATTCTGAATGTGACATTGATCTGTTTCTGAGAACCTTCATATGACTAAATCAAGAATACAAAAACCTTTTAACTTTTCAGCCTTACACACACACACACACCAGGCCCTCTTTACTTTTCAATTCAAAGCCACTTTGGAATTCCAGGTACATGAACTTAGAGGAAATTTCAGCTCAGCAATTAGATTTTCCATATTTTCTTCTCATGCATCTGCCATTAACCCAAATGCAATACAGTCTCACCCAGTCCTTCTAATTATTTTAAACCTGTTGGAAACTGTTTTCATTAGTACTCTCTTCCAGCCTATCAGCTACCAGAACTCTCAAGGTAGCAGAATGCCTATATTTCCATCCCATTCTGCTATGTAATCTCCCCCATTTTAGCCTACAGGCTTAGCTACCTGTTACTTCTTAAGTTCTCCTTCCAGTTCCCAGGCAGCCAATTTAGAATACATGTCTGAATTCAGTATCAACTTAACAGCTCCTGAATCTCAACTGAAATGAAGGTTTCTGAAACATCCTTCATGTCTTCATCCGCATGGATACTAGACCTTCATTATGACACACAAACAAAAATGACAAGGACAACTCAAACACTGCTGGCTTGAAAAGTCAACTTCTTGGCTGCTGATGGAAAATATTGAGGTGAGCAGAAGAACCTTGCTAGATGGGGGAGAGAGAGAAACAAAATATCAATGGAATGAACTTTAAAAACAGAACAATAACTTATCTGACATCAGGGCGAGGTGAGGTCTTGTCCTTATTTATCCAAGTTCAGTGATATTTTATAGTTTTGCCCAAATAATCTTGAGTGAAAGTATAAATTTTCTCCTTGAGTGGAATTCTTTATTAAATAGCACAGAAAGGAAGCTCAGTTTATAATGTCTTAAGGTATTCAATCTGCTATTTCCAACTGAAGTAACCATTCACTTGAATAATTTATAGAGGACTGTAACGGTTTTGTTTAAGCAGTAGAATTGGTAGACTGTCAGCCCTGGCAGTATGTCTCTCTGCACAGGTTTATGAGATTACCCAGAAAAGGTGCTGCCAAGTCAGTTTACTTCCCATATCAGTGGTAGTGATCCCAACACACACACACACACACACACACAGAGCATTGGGGTAGGGAGAGAAGTTAGTTTACAAAACATAACAATACATTATAAGACAAAAATCAACAATTTAGCAAACTATGATTGCCAGGCTTCCGGGTTTTGCCCGGAGATTCTGGATTTTTGGGGTCCTCTCTGTGTGTCACCCCAATCTCTGGACTCTCAGCTTTAATTTTTTTTAAAAAGTTTCCAGGTGGTCTAGTTCAAGAGATATACACCAAAACATCCCCCCGCAACTTCTGTTAAAGAGCTCATAGCTGGCTGCTCTTACCCCATCCTTTCAGGTTTGGAGCCAATAAGTGAAGTCAGGGTTGTGATTGACAAAGGATTTGTTGACCTCCAGACAATAGCTAGAGCCCATTGCAAGGCCAGAAAATTGTTGTCTTTTCCTGATTTATAGCTTTAAGTAGTAGCAAACTGTGTGTGCAGGTCAGGGGATATAGAACATAAAAAATCACAGCGGGATTTGGGTAGGCAATTGTTTATTGTCAACAATTTCAGTTATGATTATAATAAAAATGTACATGCAGAATTTTTAAAATTACTTGCAAAAGTAGCATATTATACATTTTATCTTACAAATAATTTTTGAACAGAAATGTAAAAGATGTGTACATGCAACTTGTTTAAATTTTCCTGGGCTGTTGAACAGTACAGTTTGTTTAATTCATAGCCTGTTTTGAAACCTTCCCAATATGAAGCTTTAATCCTATACTCACTTTGCTAGGAGTAAAGCTGCAGTGCTAATCCCACATACCCAGAGAAAACCCCATTGACTTACATTTGAGTAGACATGGTTAGGATTGTGCTGCAAATTAATGGGACTTTTGAGTGAACATAGCAAAGGATTGCGTTTGTGTTATAAATCTTTCTCTCCCCTTCCAATCCTATTTTTTAAAGTAATTGGGCAGGGCTTACCTAGGTGTTACTGCTTTTACTTGGCAGGAAACTAAGACTGATTTTATTCTATTTTTTTAAAAAATCTGCAATGACCAACTAGTTTTGACAATAAACTATTGTATGTATGCATTTTTATATCTCCAGTGTGTGTGTGTGTGTGTATGGAATCTTTCCAACAATCCTGTAAGGTAGGGTTGGGAACCAAGGCAGCTGACAACAAGAAATAAACCAATTTAAAATCCAATAACCATAAAACAAATATGAAACAGTTGCAAAACAGCTTCAAGTGGTATGATTCTGAATTTTGGGTTGGGTGAGTAAAGTTCCTTATCACTTGAGCTTTCAGTCCTGTGCATGTCTTCCTGTTTGAATAAGCCCCATTGAACACATCAGGACTTACTTCTCAGTAAACATGCATAGGATTGCACAATAAATATATTTAAAGGTTGTGTAAATAATAATCATCCTTGATAGCTTATGTAAATATTTCTTCATACTGTGTCCTGAAAAGTACCTGATTTCACACTATGGTTGTACATTATTATTTCCTCTACATTTTAATTGTGCCCTTCTCCCTTGGGTGGTCATGGTGTCCCTCTGTTGTTTTCACTCTGAGGAATAGATTAAGCTGAGAGATGGTGAGTAGCCCATGGTGACCCAGTAAACTTTGTAGCTGATTTCCATTAAAAAAATAATTAAAATGATTTACAAGCAGGCAATGTTTATTAAGTAGATCCACACCACAGATTTAAAACTCACATTTAAAGCACATGGCTTCCCCAAAGAATCTTGGGAAGTGTAGATTTCCTTTCACAGTTATAGTTCCCATGTTTCTGTGGTGGGATTCATGTGCTTCAAATGTGTGTTGAATGTGCTTGAAATGAATAGGATGGATCCTCCCTAGGTGTCTTGTGCATTTATTAGTGAATTGAAAAGAACAATTTTAAACAGGGGAAGAGCAATAGCTCATTGGTAGGGCTCATGCTTTGCATATAAAGGTCCAAAATCCAATCTCTGGAAAATTCTATTGCCTAGAATCCTGAATGGAATGCCTGGAATGCTAGTCCATGTCATCAGTAGTAAGCTGGATGGTACCAAATGGCCTTACTCAGTATAAGGCAGATTCCTTTGTTCCTAACAGAGGCAAGAGACCCAAGGGCCACAGTGGCTCTGAAATTTATTTATGTATTTTATTTACAACATTTATACATGCTTGGATATGGATATTTTTGCAGAGGATCCCTGGTCAAGCTTTACCAACAGCACAATCCTAACCACATCTACTCAGAAGTAAGTCCTGTTGAGTTTTATGGGGCTTAGTCCTTTAGTAAATGTACTTAGAATTGCAGTGTTCAGGGGCATCCATCTTTACTCCTGAGTGCTCCCATCTAACATCTGCACAACACTAGGCTCCCTTTTTCCTACAATGGCCTTCTGGTGACTGGCCTGGCCTGAGGGCACTTAAACCCTTCCTGCCAGAAGCAAGTAGATTAGATTAAATGTTCTCTACCAGGCTCCCTAAGCAGGTGAGAAGAAATGGTCCCATCATTTCAGTTGGACCTGGGAATGCCCCCATTTAGCTAAGATTTCTATCTTAATTTCCAGTCAGATATTTTTTTTGTTTGAATGATATGCTCTAAGCAACTCTGATTTATTTATTTATTACGTTTATACCCCACCTTTCTTTTCATGATAGAAACCTAAGGAGGCTTACATATGGTTGATGCTTAATATATCATGCTGAATGACATCACTAGGGCCCGCCCCTGAAATCTGAAGGTTTGGGATGCTTCTGAGCTATAAACTACAAATGAGAAAGTTTTAGCTGTTCTCGAACGCTCCCCAAAGTAAAGGGGATGTTGAATCTGGCAGCTTTTCATGCTTGAGACTAACTTCTCTACTTTCAAACTGTGAGCTTTTGCATTACTAAGTGCTTCTCTTTGATAAGTTACTTAAAAAAAACTTCAGGAGCACACTCTTTGTTTCCTTCTGAAGTTATGAAGAAAGGAATAGCTCTCACCCAAGTCACATCGATTATTCATGTGTGTGTGTATTTACCTTATATAAACAGGAGTAACTTTCGTTCCAGATATGTGTGTGTATATAGATAGCGATATTTTTTCTTTGGGTCCTGTACAATTTTCCTTAAGCTCTCCTGGCATTTAGAATGGCCTGAGGAAAACCTCAAATAAACATGAATGGTAAATTGAAAATTGTTGAAAATTGTTGAAAAGACGAGTACCAATGTTGACCCACTGTTCCCTTTCAAGTCTTCAGTCTTTACTAGAGGCACACTCTGAGGAACAAAAACAAGCTAGATGGAGAAATTAGAATTGCCTTGCATGCAGCCATCTGAAGGCGTGGCCTGCTCACCCATCTCTAGAAGCTACTGCACTTGATATGATTCCAAGAATTAGCCTTCAGACACAGTCAGTATGTAAATAGAGCGACTCCCCTGTGAGGAAAGGTTGCAGCATTTAAGACTTTTTAGTTTAGCGAAAAGGTGAGTCAGAGGTGACATGATAGAAGCTTATAATTTTTTCCATGGCATGGAAAATTGGACAGAGAAAAGTTTTTCTCCTTCTCTCATAACACTAGAGAGCGTAGACGTCATATGAAGTTGAATGCAGGAAGATTCAGGACAGATAAAAGAAAGTACTCCTTCAGGGGGCACTTAGTTAAGCTATGGAACTCACTCCCAAAGGAAGCAGTGACGGCCTCCAAATTGGACAGCTTTAAAAGAGGATTAGGCAAATTCATGGAGGATAATGGTATCAAAGGCATTAGCCATGATAGCCATGCTCTGCCTTCACAGTTGGAGGCAGTATACTTCTGAATACCAGTTTCTGGAAATTGCAGGAGAGGTGCTCTTGTGTTCAGGTCCTGCTTGTGGGCTTCCCATGGGCATCTGGTTGGCCACTGTGAGAACAGGATGCTAGACTAGATGGGCCACTGGCAGGCTCTTTTAATGTTCTTATGCTATTAAATTCATTGTTTCTTTTGGGCCTGCCCAGCAGGAGCTGCAAAATGATCACATTAACTTATTAGTTAGGTAAATTTTTTACCAAAGGACATACAACTTTTCTGTTAGTAATGTTTATTGATTGCCTCACCCCAAATATAGCAAAACTAACGTTCTGAAGAGAAGATACATTGGTCCCAACTGATCAAAGTTTAGAATGGTTCCTTTGTTGTTGTGACCTATCAGGTATTGCTCCTTTGAAGATGTGACAAACTCCATTCATGTTTTAGCCTAGGTAAGAGCATAGAAAAGTTTTTTTTAAAGGAGGGAGCGATACTGTAGGAGATGTAATTATTCATTTGTATAGTTGATTGAATATAAGATGGATCAGGAGATAAGAAAAATCTGGCTTTGATCTAATGATTGAAGATCACCAATATTATTAATCAAAACATTCTTAAAAGGCTTTCTGGTTGTGTATACAACATACATTTAAGCACACAGCTTCTCCCAAAGAATCCTGAGAAACTTAGTTTCTTCAAGATGCTGGGAATTATAGCTCTGTGAAGGGTAAACGTACAGTTCCCAGGATTCCTTGGGTGGGGGATGTGTTTTAAAGTGCTTTAAATGTATGGCGCATATGCAGCTTCTGTGAGAACAATCCTAACTGAAGCTGGGGAGGCATGAAGTAGGAATTATCTGCTTCATCTGTAGTCCTGCTGGCTCTTGTTGGCCTTAGCAGAAGCAGCAGTTGAGATGGGCCAGTTTCATAGCCAGCACATCTATCATGAGTCCTGCTCCATCCTCAATCTGCCATGTTTCGGGGCCTTACAATGGCTATCACTGTTGGCAGGCTGGATATGAGGCCATAAACCTGAGAGACACTCCACTTCAACATGGCCTATGTGATTTTTTAAAATAGCTCCAGTTTAGTATATCTTGCAAAGAGGCTGCTTGAGACCTGATGGAAAAAGTAGCAGAAAGAGTTAAGGTTGTCATCTCAACTGACAGGATGTTGTCAGTCATATGCACAGGACATGGCCTTTGGAAATCCAATCAATGCAATCCCAAAAGCAATGGTAAAAGTTTGGCCCTCAGGAGAAAAGCCCATTGTTCAATTCTTATCAAGCTAGCTAAAAAGTGAAAACATCACTTGTCTTCCCAAAAGAAAAGTAGTGTAGTGGTTAGAGTGTTGGACTAGGACCTGGGAGAACAGGGTTCAAATCCCCATTCAGTCATGAAGCACACTGGGTGACCTTGGGCCAGTTGCTGTCTCTCAGCCCAACCTACCTCACAGGGTTGTTGTGGGGATTAAATTAGGAGGGGGAGAACAATGTACACCACTTTGAGCTCCTTGCAGGAAAAGGGATTTAAATGCAATTATAAATAATATATAAATAAATTACTCTGACCATATAACTCATCATAGGTATGGAAATTGAGAAAGGACACCTGTCTGATCCAATCAGTGTTGTATTCTTCTTTAAGGCTTTTGTCCAGAAAGGTATAAAAACTGGACTCCTAGAACCGTTCTGCGTTCTGGGCCTCTGGATCCTGGTTGCCCAGTCCCACTATGAAATTACCTGCTGAATTACTCATTCTGGGTTCTGGTTACCCAGTTCTACTGATGGGGAATTTTGGGATTCGTTGGACCAGGGATCCTTAAGGAAATTGAAGACACAGACTTGCAGCAAAGGTAGGCCTTTATTGGTTACGTGCACATGGTCAGTCTCCCTTGATCTTGGTGGAGCGCTGCAACATGGCACTGTTTGCCTGGGTTTTTTATACATTACAGGACAAAGACATTAGCATTTCCCAATCATGGAGTTACACATAAGCATTACATAGAGGTTACACTACCTACATTATTTTCTAGCCAATCAGGTAATATTTAAGCAATTCTAATACCAGCACATTTCTACTATGAGCTAATACATTCCAGTGTTAATCCTTCTCAGGCCTTGGAGAGCACAGAGATGTCCTGTACCAGTGTTCTGCTCCTCTTATCTTATCTTGTTGAGCCATGCTGTACCTAGCATACCATGGCTACATGTGTGTAACAGGTAGAGGGAAGACAGCAGACCAAGGAAAGGATTTTTAGCTGGCCTACTACACTATTAAATTATTAAAATATTATAAATCCTATAGATTTCTAAAAGAATATATTTTGCTTACTGTTTGTATCTAAAAATTCCCCATTACCACTCTGCTGAAAATCACTCTACTTGAAATTGCCTGTTGACTCACTTAGCCAGCCAGAACCCAGAGGTCTGACCACCACCAGCCCACTTTTCATTTGCTATTTCTGGACCCCTGCCTGCTGAAATCGAAGTCCCCATTTGCTGAGGCTGAAACAACTTCAAAAGCCCTTTTCAGGGCTCCACTACTACTTTTCCTGCTTTCCCCTGGACCTTTGCAGAGATCCAAGAAGCTATTTCAGGGCCTACCTGTTGCATTTGCTGTTTCCCTGCTTGACCCAGGAGTTTCAATGTGCTCCAGTTCTACTTCCAGATTGCCTACCAGGGCTGGGAAAGGTATATCTTGATGTCTATCCTGTCTTCTGGAAGTCTTTCCCCTACACACTGTAGCCTCCACATCTGCTTCTTCTGCCTGTCTTTGACTGTGTTTCAGAAGCCTGTCTCTGGTGCTCCCTGCTGAGCTGGGCATAACTAAGGCCTAGTCTGCAAACTGAGCCCAGAGAAAGAGATAGAAAGAGCAGGCTAGTGTGCCTTTCTCAGTTGTGTTGAACACAACACAACCCGCTCATCTCCTCTCATGCCTTGTGTGCTTGTTCTTTCATGTGTGTGTGTGTGTGTCTGTTGAGTGTGTATGTAAGTTTAGTTATGATTAGAGTTTATTTAGCTAATGCCCTCATACATATTTTACTGAGCTAACCCCATTAATGTCAATAGATTTGTACTGTTATTGAGCTATTCTGCATTGAGGTGTTAAAAGTGTATATTTTGATTGTGCGTGTGCTTAATAAATATCCCAATTTTTAAGACCTATGTGAGTGTAAGTTACTGGGTAAATCTGCCAACACGCACTATTGCCAATGTCTAAAGATCCTAATTCACAAGAAGATACTTAGAACGTGTGAATGTCTACAGAGGAGTCTTGCCAACACCACTGGTGAGGAAATTGCATGTGATAGCATTCATTCTGCTGCACTTTCGGCAGGTGCAGAAGGGGTGTCCATGGCAATGGAACCACTCCCCCACTCACAGAGCCCAGTGGAAGGGCACCTCCATAGCATCCTTACTCCCTGTAGCAGCACAGATCGGGGTTGGGATTCCCCTGCATTTAAATTAGATAAATCTAAATGTATTCATATATGTGTCACTTTTTCTTTAGATGCTGAATCTAGAAGATTTATAATCCAGGCTTCAACATTTGGAAGACTGCAAGCTTTTTAAGTCTACAGGACAAGGGTTGTCTAGTTAATTTAGACCATCTGTGACTAGTTTAAGATCCAGATGACTGGTATATATCCAATTATTAAATGAACAAATGTCAACTTGCAATTTGTAAAGTTGGGTTGTTTCACTGTATGACTACCCCCGGAAGTTATAGATAACTTTGCAGTTCCGATACTTGTGGCTCATTATAGCATCAAATTATCTGACGTCCAAGAATTGGCATTATTATACTCATTGCACTTGATCTGTATTGTTGGAGACTGGTGTAGTTTCAGTAATACTTTTTTGTATATAAATCAGAATCTTAAGTCAAATCTTAAGTGTGAATATTGAGTTGAGAACATGTATCCTTTCAGCTTGGTTGTCTTGATGGTGAACCCTAATTTTGTATTCCATGTTATGCAGAGTTCTGCTCAGGGCATGTGCCCACTGATGGAAGGGAGGGGGAATTTATCCCTTTACACCATTCAGCACCACCTCCCATACTGGTCCCTCTATGATGGATTCAATAAATTTCAATAATTATTTCTGTGAAAGTTGACATTGGCAGATTCACTGATAATAACTTAAATGATCAGATGCTGTAATGTATACTTAAGACATCATGCAATTTTTCAAAACTGGTTTTATGCCCCTTCTTTTTAAAAAGATGTATCTGGGACAGCTAATGCTATTTATCTGGAAAGAGAGTTACATGGTCAAGATGTGGGGATATTGAAAAGTGAGGCATATATTCTTCCTCCTGGCTATTTACAACCTGCATTACATTTTATAATCCAGCACTATTCATTTTATTAAGGCTACTATTCTTTTTAGTAGTAAACACCAGCCACTCTAACAAATCATATTCAGATTTACATAATATAATGGATTATGGCACAAATCCCCTGAACTCATTCGTTTCTTACCTGTTGTCATAGCTCTGGTGATGGTGGGGACTTTGTGATTCATCCCAGCATTAAAATTTTATTTTCCAAACATACTTAAGGAATGTCAGCACCACTGGGATTGTTCAGAAAGGTTATTCATGATAGCTTATGATGCTGACCTTTACTTAAGACTGAAGTAAACAAGTTAGATCACAGGTATGATTCCATGCAGCCCAGCCACGTAGTTCCACTGTTTAGGTGCTCTGTGATAGCAACGCATCCCAAAGATGCTTCTTGGAATTATTAGTGCAAATTAATTAGTTATTGAGTTGACACTAGCATATGGCTCCTGCTCCCTTCAAACTGGTTTGTATGTGACATTGCCATCTGCAAGGGGCCATGTCCAGCTAACAATCTGTCTGCTTCTTTTGTGTCTCTGTAATTAAAATGAAAACTGTTACAGTCTTCAAAGTGTTTGAAAACCCCAGGAAACAGTCCTTCGCCTGGATGAGCAGCTTTTTTGTGAATTAATTGTCCTCATGAATACCAAATAAGAGCTGGGTCCTTACCAAAGTAAATATAGGCACATTGTCTAGGCTGTTTCTTTTTATGGCTTCAGTGGAGTTTTGTATGTAACTCAGTCTCATGATGTGCTATAAAACACTTTGCTCATTAAGTGGCCTTGAGGTTCGATAAAGCGTATTTGGTTATGATAGCTATAGTTTCCATTGCTTTTCTGAAACCATATTTTAGAATTGCAAAGCCTAAATAATGTCAGGAGAGTTGAACAGTTTGCAGATCTGTAGGAGCATCTTTTCAAAGGTGTGTGAATCTCTATTACAGCAACCACCTATTTTTTTTAATTAGTGGTTTGTTAGAAAATTGGACTTTTGACTCTAGATTTAAAAGCTCACTTTTAAGAGACCTTTCTGCTTATATTACTGTAGAAAGTGTGTTCATGGGAGTGCCAAATTATGCATGAATTAGTAACTTGCGTATAAAAATCCAGTTCCTAATGTGTCATCAAACTTTGCCAACATTGTGTCGCACTACAGTGTGACCAAGATACATCCTAGAGACAGCCCTGTAGCTGGGGGCCCGATGGGAGCACTGCAACCCCTAGAGCTGTGCTTAGCCACCCTTCAAGTTTTTTTTGGGGGGGGTGAATTGTCTTTTCAGTTTTTGACATGACAGACTATGACAACCTCAACAGCTTGTTTTAAGAACATGAGCAATTTAAGAATAGGACCCTGTAAAAAATTCAGTGAATAAGGCAGGGTGAGTGCACAAAATGCCCCCAAATTTGGCTCACTCAAGACATTCCCTGACTGAGAGTGGATTTTTCATGATCATAATATCTTAAAATTACTTAAGTGACTCTGAGAAAAAAAACAGCCTGTATAATAACATGACCCTCGAAGAGTTAAATATCAAAATTCTGTATTATGGGCTAGAGTTAGACTCCATTCCTTCAACTTTCCTTTTCTCTGCTTTTCAGATTCAGTTGTGTTCTCTACTCAGCCAGCAAAAAAGCAGATACTGGTGGGGTGCTAGCGGCAGGCCATGTCAGGTAAGAGGAACTAGGGAGAGATACATAATATCTGTCCCTTGTTCTAGGCCTGCCCAACACCAGAAGATAGCTGGGGGATGCGGGACTCAATGTTCTGACCTTCGGTTGTTGCTGTGTAATGCCAGGTCTGTTGCCCAAAAAACATCTCTCATCTATTGTATGATATTGGATGAGGGCGCGGATGTGGCATGTATTATGGAAACCTGGCTGGATGAGGCCGCAGCTCCCATCCTTGAGGCCATGTGTCCAGCTGGGTTCCTATATGCACAGCAACCGAGGGTCAGGAGACGGGGAGGGGGAGTGGCGGTCATCTGTCGGAGGTCCCTGGTTCTCACCAGACCTCCTCTCCATGAGACCAAGGTTGCGGATTGCATGTACTGGAGGTTGGGCCCAAAGGGCAGCTTAGGGATTCTGCTCATGTACCGTCCACCCTGCTGCACGACAGACTCCCTGGCCAAGGTGCTGGAGGTGGTCTCAGATGTGCAGGCGCAATCCCTGAATTTGCTGGTGCTAGGGGATTTCAATGTACATGCTGGGGCCACCCTCACAGGGGCACCTCGAGATTTCATGGAAACCATGGCTTCCTGGGAACTGCACCTTATTTCCATGGGGCCCACCCATGTAGCTGGTCATGTACTTGACCTTGTATTTGCCTCAGGAGAGGAGGGGAGTGATCTGAAAATGGGGGCTACATCTCTTACCCCCTTGTCATGGTCAGATCACTATTTGGTGAGAGTAGACCTTTCGATGCCATACACCCTCCGCAGGGACAAAGGACCCATTGGATGGTCCGCCCCAGGCGTTTGATGGATCCAGATGGATTCCTGAATGCACATGGAGATTTTATGGAGCCTGCAGACGGGCACTCGGTCGACTCCCTGGTGAAGGAGTGGAATGAGGCAATCACCAGGGCATTAGACCAGGTGGCTCCAAAATGCCCTCTCCCCCTGAATAGGACTCAGACAGCACTGTGGTATACTCCATGGCTGCGAATTCTGAGGCGGGAGGTGAGACGGCTAGAATGCCAGTGGCGGAAATCTCACTCTGAGGACGACAGGACACGGGTTAGAGAGGCTGCAGTGGCCTACCATGTGGCGATAAGGGCAGCAAAGAAGGATTTCTATGCTGCCTCTATTGTGTCCGCAGAGTGCTGTCCCAGGAGGCTGTTCCAAGTGGTCCGAAGCCTGGTTGGTCCAGTTGCTTCAGAACCGATGGGACATTCTAAAACCTCCTGTGATGAGTTTGCAAAGCACTTTGCAGATAAAATCGCTCATCTAAAGAGTATGATTCCGCACTCTGTGGATACAGTGAGTGAGCCAGAGTCGGCCAGTGGTTTTCTGGTGATGTGGGATCAGTTCCAGCTTCTTCCTTCTGATGAAGTGGACAAGGTGCTTGCAGCCTTAAGGCCAACCACCTGCTTACTCGATCCCTGCCCATCGTGGTTCATCGTGAACTGCAAGAATAGACTGGGCGAGGGGGTCAAGGCGGTGGTAAATGCATCCTTGGAAGAGGGTGTGATGCCATCAGTTCTCAAGGAGGCAGTAATAAAACCAATCTTAAAGAAGCCCTCCTTGGATCCCCAAGATTTAAACAACTTTCACCCAATCTCAAACTTACCATTCTTGGGCAAGGCAGTTGAGCGAGTGGTGGCGAAGCAGATGCAAGCACACTTGGAGGAAGTGGATTATCTGGATCCATTTCAGTCGGGCTTCAGGCCTGGACATGGGACTGAAACAGCCTTGGTCGCCTTGGTGGATGAGATGA